>NC_087068.1:50213925-50312362 GCF_963678635.1 Symsagittifera roscoffensis | reverse complement strand
ATCATTTTAAGAACATTACGAGGCCAAACTGTGCATTCTCTGCATTGTAAACGGAATCCGCAACATGCCAAAATCTGATTTGTCGCGGAATCCGCAACATTGCTACTTTTCTTTGATCTTCTATGCTGTTTTGGATTCCACAAACAAATACCTAAATCATTGTACCGCTCAAAGTTGCTCGAAAAATAGGAAAATCTACGGATTCCGCAGCTGTATTTGCGGAATCCAGAACAGTTTACTTAATCCACAAACAAATGATAAAACATTTGTATCGTTAAATTGAGCTGTTGCGGAATCCGCAACTGTAAGTGGAATCCGCAAATTGTAAGTGGAATCCGCAAATTGTAAGTGGAATCCGCAAATTGTAAGTGGAATCCGCATTTTGTTAGCGGATTCCCTTTATATCTATTTATATGTGTAGTAGCCCTAAAAAATTTATCTTCCAAAAACATGATTTGATTTCACTAGAATAGAAATTTACTAGACAGTTTTTGGGATTAATGGAATCCCAATTACTGACCAGTATTTGGGATCGATGAAATTCCAATTACTGAACTAATTCGACGATTTGCTACGCGTTGGGTTTCTAATCGCTCTCAACCTAATGACTCCAAATAATGGGCATATTCCATATTTGTTCCACATTATTCCAGTTTTTGGGATTCCATCAATCCCAAATACTGACCAGTATTTGGGATCGATGGAATCACAAATACTGAACTAATTCGACAATTTGCTATGCGTTGGATTTCCAATCACTCTCAACCTAATGACTCCAGATAATGGATATATTCCATATTCATTCCACATTATTCCAGTTTTTGGGATTGAAGCAATCCCAAATACTGACCTAATTTGTCGATATGCTGTGTGTTCCATACGCTCTTAACTCAATGACTTCAAGTATTGAAGTTTTTCGGTGTTGTGTTTCCAAAATACTAAAAGATGACATCCACCGATTTAGGTAACCAATTTTTTAAGACTTGTTCGTGGATTCCGCTGACAATGGTTAAGTCATTGCTTTTATATTCCGCATTGCTAGAGATAAGAATTCCAGCTCAGCTTCTAATTGTTTATATGCAAGTTCAGTATTGAACAAAATTCGGAATCCACTTACAGTTTGCGGAATCCACTTACATTTGCGGATTCCGCTTACATTTTCCGGAATCCACTCATAGTTGTGGAATCCAGAACAACTAGCTATATTTGCTTGTTGCGGAATCCGCAACAAAACAAATGTGCCGACAAAATTTACGTTACAGATATATGTATGCGGAATCCACTGATATTTATTTTGTGGAATCCACTTACATTTTGGAACTTATTTTAAGACTTGTCTCTGGAATCCAGTAACATACAGACACAAAATTGTGCCCCTATCCAGCCACAATTTGGCCTCGTAATGAACGCCCATTTGTGTTGCACCAGTTTCAATATTATTTCTAAAGTCGCCTTGCGTGTTCTTATACGCTTAAATTGAGGGGGCAGCGCACGAAAAGAACGCAATTTGGGTTCAAAACTTTCCAAAAAACAACATTCTTTTTGGCCTCTTTTTTCAAAACGTTGCCTGCAGCCTTGAAAATTTTGTCTTTTCTATCGGGCTTCAGGTGAGCTTGGAAAATCAGTTGGTTAATTTCAAATTGAAAAGCTTGCTAGAAAAGCATGCCCTTGCCAAAAGCATAAATTTTAATTTCGATGCATTTCAATTGTATTCGTAAAATGCTCTTCTTATCTCCCTCACTTGTGACTAATTTGCATTTAACAGGTTGTGGTGTGCTGTTCAATTTGGTAGTGTTTGTGTCGGTGGGACAAGTAGTATTGTATCGTGTCCCGGATCCTAAGGGGGGGGTCCTTCCTAAGGGGGGGGTCCTCACGTAAAGCAAAATCCTAGGAAAGGGGTCCTTAATTTTTTGGAGGACCCCTATCCTAGGATTTTGTAAATGATCGCAAGTTCCCACCCCTAAAGTAAAAGACCCCCTCCTTAGGATCTTGTTAAGCTGAGCTCAACAACCGGGACGCGATACAATAATTCCTTCTAATTCCTTTGAAAGCGGTCCCTTTTCCCGCGATAATTAAAATTAATCGTCCTAATTCCTGAACTTTTCTTTTTTCGTCCTAGTTTCATGTGGATATCATTTCCTGGCTTTCTTTCTTTTCGTCAAAGATTTGTCATGCTATTAAAGTTTATTATTCAAAACAAGCCTAAGGATTTCACACATTTGTTTGAATTAACACTTGGTTTGTGTCTACTAGTTTATTTGCCTGAAGCTATTTATGTTAAAACAGTGATTGAGCTCAATACGAGTATTTTATTAGTTGTAAATTGGTAAAAACCAAAACATATACAAGTCGAAGTATAAAAAGGACGAAGAGTAAAAATCATCTGAAAATATATGTTTCAGACTTTAATGTTTATTGTTTTGGTTTTCTTTGCGGTGTTTTTTAGATGGTCGTTCTTCTGAAGCTTCAGATAAAATAAATGGGTTTTTTATAGGGGGACGTTCACGGACTCGGCTACTAGAAGCTTCTTCTTCTTCTTGCAGCTCTGCTTCTGAGTAGGGCCGCTGTAAAAATCCCCAATCCGGGAGTGTAAAATCGGGAGAACTGTTATCAGTTTCATTGTATGAGTTGGCCCACTCGGTGTCCATGTAAATGTCTTCTAGAAAAGCATTTTCTTCAGCGGCTTTATGGCCAAAGGGCACTGTCGAAATTCCGTCGAAAAGTAGAAAACGTTTTGAGTCGAATGGTGATAATGCAAGTTTGTTTTGTTTCACTGTCATATTGGTGTGACCTTTCGAAACTATATTATAGTTGTATACTCTCATTGTTTTTCCAGTGAATAATGTGTCCCTGAAGGTTTGGTGGACCAGTTCTCTCTGTGCACTCCGTTTAATTCCTTTGGCACTCAATTTTTGAGTGCCTTCTAAACAATAGCAAAATTATTATTCTTTTCTACAACGTTGGGGATAGCTTCATTTCACTTCAGCAACTCAATTTATACCGAACAAAATTTGATTCATTTTACCAAAAAAGAGCAGAAGACTCTAAATTATGATTAAAAAAGAGGAAACAAGAGGGAATATGTTGTCAGATAAATCAACGTTTAGGCAACATTGTATAATGTTGCCTAAATCAGCTAAATGCCCATAGTTTAATGCAACAAATTAAGGGGTGTAGGTAGGTTGGTGGTGGTATTTTTGTTCTGTAAAAGGTAGGAATGGGGGGTGGAAGGGTGGCTTAAATTTTATTTACCATTAAGGACGACCGAATATAGTTTCGGTTTTAGGGCGATGAATTCTCTGATCGGCTTCCCACCAGTCTCGTCTTTGAACTTCAGCACAACTTTCTTGTTGGTATCCTCGAACAAGAAATGGTCCTTATCGTAATTTGAAAAGTCGAAATCAGCTTTTATTTTCTCCAAGTCTCGGTAAACGTCATCAGTTTTTATGGCGTAAATAAAACTATCCGTGTCGGAGTAAAGGAGTTCCAAGTTTAGATTTGGTTTCATTTTTTGATAGTGAAACTGAAACATGAAACGCTTGGCGAGGTCTAGGATGGTCGCACCAACTATCATAGGTTTATCCCACAATATTTTTGTTACTGAAAAGCTAATTGTGGCTAATTGATCGTCAATGATTTGAAAGCTTTTCATTGTGCTCAGAGCTGTTTTTTGTAAAAGTTCTCTCTCATTCCTTACAATCTCCAGCTTCTTTCTTCCTAACTTAGACTCCATTGTCTTACCGAAAGCTGAATTAACAATTAGCTTGTAGAAGTTCTCCTGGAATTTATTTACCGCGGCTTTTCGTAGGCGGGTGTTGAGGTCGACAAAGGGTGCCATCCAGTGACTTTGGCGGAACTGAAGAACTTTTCCGAGGTGAGTTATTTTCATTCCTAGCTCATGGTACAATTTTAGGGTAAGGTAGTGCAAAACATAACCTTCTTTAGGATGCAAGGTCTGTAGAAGCTTTGGCACTTTTGGCAGTGTGGTGATTCCCAATTTTCCCAACATGTCGACTTGCTCGTTGCTCATTGCACCGATGTCCACTACTTCACGAGAGGGGGCAAGGGGGTAATCAGCAAAGAAGTCGTGAAGCTCTTCGGGTATGGTTAAATTGACTTCAACTATATAACCCCATTCTGATGTTTCGCTGGTGAGCAGTATGTCTGCCAGACTTTTTTCAACTATTGAAAAATCGTTTAAGGGCAAAGGGCAGTGTTTCATTATCCCCCCGTACAAATTGTTTGCATCAATATTGAGGATGTAGCTTGATGGTTCTGAGGGCGAAAAATCGTCGAGGTATTTATTGTTTGCTTTGTAAAATCGGCGCGCGTAAATCGACGACATGCCTCCTCGTATCATTCGCTGCACAAGGTCTAGATGTTCACGGTCCGTTAAGAGTTTCAGTTCGGGCTTACAAACTTTTAGAAAGGCGTCCCCGGAAAGGTTACTTGCCGTGAAGTAACAGGCGCAATCCAGCCCGTATGTTTGATAGCAAACTTCACGAAAAGCTTCGAAAACGGAAGCAAGCAATAGCACATCTGTAGTCAAGTACAAGTCGTGGTAATCACCAAGTGAGCCACACTTCAGTTCGGTGAAAACTTTAAGGGCATGATTGTACTCGCTTCTTGAAACACTCACATCCCCTCCTGTTAGACTATTTTTCCACATTGCTCGTGGGGGAAGGCGAGTTTCTCGGAATTTTTCGAATGAGTTGAAGTATGAGTAGGGGTAATGCCCTTTCTGTTTCAACAGACTGACTTTTTCACGTGAGTGGCCGAGTTTTTCAAAATAGTTCTCCAGCAGAAAAAACTTTTCGTTGGGCAAATTATCGACAAGTTTTGCCAACGATGCCAGCATGAACCTATACGAATCGATGAATCTCAGATTTTCGTAGAGTTTTTTGATTTTTCCGTTTTTGTCCGTGTACGTTTTTATGTAGACTGAGATTGTCAAGGATATATATTTTTCTTCAGATGCGGGTATTACGGAAAAAGTGTTTTCCGAATCGCTTTTTGCCAGCGCTTTGATTATAAAGTGTAAATCATAATTTGACAAATTATGAGCTACCACTGGAATGTAATTTGTTGTTTTTCTATTAACGTTACACTCATTGTGTGCCCAACCCAGAAACTTGTTGGTGTAATGGCAATGATCAAGTACCACTTGATCATTGTCGGAAAAATCATTCTCGCATATCCAACAAATTGTAGCATCTTCCCGTTCCTGGTCTGTTATACCAGTGAAAGTGTAATATTTCCTTTTTTCTACGTAAATTTGTCTCGCTAACGATTCAAGGGAGCTAATTAGCTCTTCCATCACATTCGGTCCTCTTTTAAGCTCAAACTTTAACAGGTCTTTTTTCCCAAATTCGATTACTGCTAACGCGTAGCCGCACGGTTGATGGATTTCAATTGTTTGCGTGCTAGATTTTCGCGGATCAGGTTGCGGTCCGTATACTGGTAAGAGCAGTGACTCCAAATCAAAGTAGATTACTCTGGGTACGTACCAACGAGCTGTTAAGTTTTTGAACTTGTGGTCATCTTTTCCCGGCTTGGGCATTGTTATGACGACATCTTCGTCTTGGTAGCACAGTTCTTGATGTCTTCTCAAAGTTTCGAATGAAGCGCATGTGTGGAAACATTTGCGACAAATCTCAGATTGAAATCGGTGCACTTTGTGCCGCACGTACTCGACCAGTTTCTGGAGATCACTTATCAACACATAGTGATATTTTGATCCATCTGTCAGCAGCAACAAGTCCACAATCAGGCTAGTAGTGAATCTGCTTGATACTCTTATGGGCAACAATTCGCCATCGTTGTACCTGAACAGAAAAATAATTTTTATACCTAGGTTTGAAATGAAATAAAAAGGGTGTTTGAATAGGTGAAGAACATTATTGAAGGAATTTTAAAATTTTTAGAAGGAAATTAGAATTTGCTTACCGGAAGACGTTGATTTGACAATTGTTCAACTTTTCAAATCTGTCCATATCCATCAGACCCATTGGCATTTCGTATTCCCCATTGATTTTCACAATTCCTTCTTTGTCGAGATTGTAGGTTGAGACTTTGTTTTTCTCCAGCCACCGTCTAGATGTGGGGTAGAGGGCCGGCTCATTCACATTGTGATATGCGGCAACAAAGGAGTAGAGAAAGCAACGGTCATCATCTTTAGTGTTGATATTTGTGAGCAGAGTAGATGCTGCGCTGAGTGCATCAGGTAGCTCGAGGTAGGATCCTGCTCTTATTGGTGAGAAGGCCGCGAAACTGATTTGCAATTTTTCAATTCTGTCAATAATCCATCCGCTACCATGAGAAGAGAACGAATTGACTTGGTTGACCATATGTTCAATCAGTTCCAAGAATTGAACCCCAGCTATTCCCTCGAAGTACACTGTCAATGTCTTAGTGTTCAGAAACAGCATGGTCCTTTCGAAGTTTCCACTGTCCCCGTCTTGCACAGTGGGAATTTTGATCATTCCCACTTCCACATGGAATTGCACCTTGTTCGGACCCTCTTTGACCCTTTCCAGTATAAGAGCATCTATTTCCTCCTTGTTTTGCATCATGACTTGAAGCAAATCCATTTCTTTTTCACCAACTTTGAGATCGTATCGACGCAATTTGCCTCTGAACGCGCTTTCCGTTGGGGCAGCGGAAGACGTCGTCTCAATGCCGTCCCAAACAGGCAATGCGTGCTTCTTCAGCAAGTGTTGTCCATAGCTTTCCGCGGTGAGAAATATTGTATGGCAATAGATACAATGACTATTCGAAGTCATGTCATGTACCAGCTCGACGTGCTCTCGGGCTTCCGACAAACTCTCGAATGACTCTAGACACTCATCGCAAACAGTTTGAGGAGGAGGGGGAGGAAGGATCTTGTGAACTTTTTGCTCATGTCTTCTCAAGTTCCTTTTAGAGCTCAGTATTTTTCCGCACTGCTGGCAAGGAACAGGTGTCGCGATAGAAGTAGAGTTCGGCATTGTTTGTTGAAGTTACTGAAGTAATTCAGGAAAATTTCAAGAAAATTTAGGAGAATTTCAAGTAGAACTGGTTATGGAAAAGCAAAAGCGAGAAGTGACTAGCACCAAAAAACTTTGCGGGTAAGGGCAAGTAGAAGCCATTAACGAGAGTTATACTTCGCCGTCTTGGCAATAAGTCTTTTCCTTTCCAAAAACAGGGTTTATTCTAGCTTTAAGCTCTATATGTCTCATCACTCTGCTCAAGTGGAGGGGTTTTGTATACTAAAAACTGATTCATTTACAGCCTCAAACTTTTGCTGTTAATTTTAAGGGTTAGCGATAAAATTTTGGCTTTTTTTAGGCGACTGGTTTAGACTTTCAATTAACATTTCAGCACTAAATTACAAAATTTAATGCTTAGAATGATTCAGATAGAGCCTAAAACTTTTTCTGACTAATTTTAACCGTGAAACAGTAATTTCCTAATGATTTCAAGCCCACTTCTTGGTTTGCGTAAATAGGTATAATAAAAAGTAGATTTATGAGATAAAAGTATTCAGAAAGTAAAGCCCTCAACTAACTAATTAAGTTGAAAAAATAGTAAACTTAAAAAATAATTTGACACCTTGATAGTTACCGATGCATGATAAGCATAGATTGTCATTTGAATGTGTAAAAGATATCGGAATCAAAGTTTCCTTCATGTCATTCGGTGTCCCGTGAAACATTTCATATCATGTCCTTCGAAATATTAAGGCATGGCCGTTTGGTTTAAGGGGCAATAGCTAACCCGGCGTTGCTCGTCGCTACGCTCCTCGGGAACGCCTCCCGTTCTGTAATTTCAAGTGAAATTTTTTTTTTCAAAATAAAGGAAAACCTCAAACTTTTTATGTTGTGAAAAAAGGAAAAGTAATGTTTAAAAAAGTGTCTTTTAAATCTATCAACAAAAAAACCAGTAAGTTTTGTGGGACCTCGAGCACAGTTCTACTGGTCAAGTTCGAAATTTAAAAAACATAATTTTTTAACTTCTTTTTTCCTTCATTTTTAGCTTGAATTATTCGTTCGTTTTAAATTCAAGTGAATGTGGTTTGAAATTTTTAGGAGCTATCTGATACGTAATTAGGACAAGCGTAGAAATTCAAAAAAAAAAAACAATTATAGCCCAATCAATGAGAGTAGACGCCTGAAAAGTTGTGATTTTTTGAGAAAATCTGATTTTTGTGAAAATATTGAAAAAAAAAAATTGGGAAAAAATTTTTTTTCTCTCCAAATCCATTGAAACTACCCTCAATCAATTTGCCATGAATTTCTGAGCAGGGTTAAGGGTCATGTTCATTTTTCGAAAAAAAAACATATTTTTTTTTTTTTTCACATTTTTACCAAAAAATTGTCCGTTTTTCACCCAAAACATGTATATGAATGTAATATAATGCAGATTTATGGCTTAAAACACTCTCTGTTACTTTGCGTAAGACCTGGCTAACCCCACCGGGCACAAAGTATGATGAGAGAGAGAGGACAGAGAGTGTTTGATAAAAAAGCCAAATAAATATGGTTGGACTACCAACAAGAAAATGTTGGACCCTTCCATATTTATCTTTCTTTTGAAAAGAAAGCAATATCCCGAAAAGGATATTCCAAATGGGGTTCACTAGTGAGCAAGTGTATTTATCTCTCTCTCTCTCTCTCTCTCTCTCTCTCATTCTTTCTCAAACAACAATTTTAGCGTAAAATTATTCTCGATTTCTGATTTTTTTCTAGTTTTTCTCTAAGATTTTGCTGAAAACTTTACGGGGCAAACTTTAATTGATCTATTAAGCAAAATAAAAACTGAGAAAAAAAAATATACACACAGTAATGTTAAAACAGCTTAGAAGTCAAATCAAACAAAAATGAAAATATAAAACCTTGGAATAATATTTGAAACAAAAGAAGGAAAGTTTTTTGTTTAAGTTATTAGAAACCTCGAAACTGTAGTTTTCTCTTTTTTGGCGCATAGCAAGCTGCATTTGGAGGAGTGCCTTGAATGAGATCTGGGGTGACTAGATCAATTGTCTCCGCACTAGATGAAACCCGAGCATCCGAATAGGAAGTTGATTGTTCTGGAGTTGAAACTGGTCCCCTAACAAACGACTCGGGAGACATTGCTGTCGGAATATCCCAGTACGCTTCGCGCTCTGCATAGTCACGAATACATCCCTCCTGATTTTCATACAACGGCATTGACTCGCAGTCATACGCGAAGAGAATTTTTCTTGGAGACTGCTCGAGCGAGGTTGTGTCGTTTATCTCCGTCTTTTCTAATGCCGGATAGCTCTCGTGAATAGTGCAACTCTCGTACATTCGTTTTCGATTCTGTCTAAGTAGATCGATGTGATCAAGGAGGTAGTTTGGTAGCATGATATGACTTTTTGTAGTCCATTCCTCGTTTTGATTCTCGTCGTTTTTTCGGGGAGCCAAGTCATTGAACGGACTTGCTGTAGACGGAGAGACTCTCTCTTTCTGTTGATGGATGACTGCAATCGACTCTCTCGTGTATGTTTGGTAGATAATGGTTCTTTCTCGATCAGACACTGAGATTATTTGTAAAGGACTAGTCATGACTTGAAGAGGTTTAAAGTTTTGTTAAAATGAAATGACTGAACTACCGAAATGAAATTGAGAGAATGAAAAGTATGAAAAGTTTATTAATGAAAATGAGATCAGGAAAGGGGTGGCATAGTTCAATTAGGTCAAAGCTAATAACTTTTTAGGCGAGGCTATCAAATTTTATTCATTCTTTTAAGCATGACGCCTGAGGTCATGTTAGGAATGAATGTGAAAACCCGATTTTTTAGATTTATGTGACAGCTTTATTATAGTGGCTACGGGCGAAAGCACTCAAAATCAAGTTTTCATGATAGTTTGCCAGACATTCATTGTTATGCTGTTAGAAATTCATTACCATGATTCATAACAGTCATTAAAATAACCGTCACAATAAATAACACTAGAAGATTTTTAGAGTATAGCCGGGGGAAAAAGTAACTAAATACCCATATAAAAAGAGGTTTATCGTTAAAGAAATTATATCCTTGGTGATTAAGTCTTATCAATATGGCTTAGGGCGCTCGTAAACTTTATCACCTAAATTTTTACTTTGGGAGCGCATGATCTGTCTCGTATACTGTGATCAGTCATTCTTCAACGTTCCACACTAAAAACCAGTTGGTTGTTATTCATTTATAATGTACGCTTCTCTTGACACGGATGTAGACTATTTCGATGATTTTAGGGATATATCTTCGAATGATAAACGTTTAGTTAGAGTCGGTGCAAAAACATTCGCACAGACCGGTACTTACATAACTATCAAATTGTACAAAAAAGACGAAGAGGGAACTTTTAAGTATCGACAAGGAATAACTTTGTCAACTGGTGAATTCGAGTCCTTGGCGGACAATTACACAAAAATTAAAAGGTTGACGAAAGCAAAAAACTGCGACGTGACTGAAAAACTTAGAAAAAAGCGAAACAAATCTAAAAAATCTTCATGCTCTGAAAAGGAATGCGAAAGTGAAAACGATGATAACTGTCGGGTTGTGTAACATTATCAACTCGTTATTCGATTGAAACTTCAAAGCAATGGTTGAAGCAATGTATGAGCAATCCCCTGATTATTTCAAACAATTCCGTAAAAATTACAAATTTTTCATCCTGAATCATGAACCCAACTTTTCAGGCTTCGCTTCAAAAGCAAATTTTGCAGTATCCTCCCATTCGAATAAATTAGATTTTTGCAACCATTCGATTGACAACGAAAAACATTATCATGTGCTGGTCGAATTTACGAAAGAGTCTACCGATTTACTTAACAAGATGACTTCAAAAGCCTTCGTTGTTCCTTGTCTTCTCTCTACATTCAAATATTTAATTTTGGGTTGCTCCAACTATGAATTGTCTGGCCCTCTGATGGAAAAACTGAAAATAGCTGTGAATTATAACTCTATCAACAACTTAGATGTTAGTGGTGTTCCAGTTCGCAGACGATTGCCTCAAGTTTGCTTCGGCTCGCAGACTAAATCTGTTCAAACTCAAACTGACCTGATTACTAACGTAAC
The DNA here is from genome assembly GCF_963678635.1 of Symsagittifera roscoffensis. Taxonomy (NCBI): domain Eukaryota; kingdom Metazoa; phylum Xenacoelomorpha; order Acoela; family Convolutidae; genus Symsagittifera; species Symsagittifera roscoffensis. Next base: position 50,301,297 of record NC_087068.1, on the reverse strand, counting down.
AATTGAACGCTTTACTAATATTTTGAATGGTGAAAACGCTGCTGAGTTTTCTAAAATAATTGACATAATTTTAAGTGGGTATGGTTGTATGGAAATTGATTCAAACACTTTGTTTGTGAAATTTATCATGGAGAAGAAATTCAAGTTTTAAATATTGGTTTTCTTTCGCTCTTGTATACCAAAAAAAAAAAAATTGTTACTACACAAGCGGGAGGCGTTCCCGAGGAGCGTAGCGACGAGCAACGCCGGGTTAGCTATTGCCCCTTAAACCAAACGGCCATGCCTTAATAATTCGAAGGACTTGATATGAAACTTTTCGCGGTTCACATAAACTTGCAGAAAAAAACTTTGTTGTTAATAAGAATGAATTGAAAAAAAAAAACGAATTTATAAATTTTACAAAAACATCAATAAATTAATTTAGAATAACATATGTTTGGCAAATCTTATCAAATCATGATCATTAAGTTTGAAACCTATTGGAAATTTGTTTGTAATTATAACATGAGCAACATAAATACAATAAAGTCCGCATAACACTGAATCAGCTGATTGTATTGGTTTTTTCAACAGTAGCTGATTTCCCTCGTGAATTGTTCGTCGCATATTCTTGTACACGAGGGGATAATCACATAATCGTTTACCTAGAGGATCTGCGAAGAATATCTGTCCTCCAGCTTGAGCAAAAAGCAACCAGTGGGTTCCAGGTTGATCCGATGGTGAGGCATTCATAATCATGAACGTATTATCGTTTTTCAGTACTGAAGAGCATGGCAAATCTGCCGGAAAAACACCTCTAAAGCGATGTTTCAAATGTTTACAACGGTTAATAATTTCTACTAGTTGAAGATTATCCATGTCTATCTTAGGTCATAAGAGTGTTTTTGGTAATTTTTCTATCTGAACGCACATAAACTGTTGATGCACGCTCTCCCATAAACAATAACTCGACGTTATTAGCGAGACCTGCGTCAAACTTGAGTTCGAGCGAAATAGTGCAATTGGTCAATTCAGGATGAATAAAATCGTGTGAAGCCTCCTGAGTAGACGTGAGATCAAAAGCCATAATATAATGATTATCATAATTAGCGAGACTGATTCCATGACTAGTGTTTAAAACAAAATCAAGAGCCTCAAGCGTATTGTAATAAATTCTTTTATTGTCTGATGTTGAGATGGGAGTTCCGGCAATGGGTAGACCGTTTCTGTAAACAATGATCTCATTCAACCCAAATTTCTGGTAATGAAAAGGGTTTGTTCTATTAGTACCCAAATATGCTTCGTTTATGCTCATTGCTACTATCATTCTTCGAACAGGTTCTTTTGCAAAAACATCCTCTTGTCGCCAGCTTTGTACTCCTGCAGTTGCGAGAAACGTTTTTGGTACTACTTCGATGTAATTGTAAATTGCCGGGTTCTTCAACAAAGTTTTTTCTATTGATGAGAGAACATAGTCAGTCACAGTCATCTTTCTGACATAGAGGTTAGCTTCGATTATTTGGACCTTGTAGTGTTTAGCTGCATCTTCAGATATGACAACAAAATCATTAGGAGAACGTCTAAGAGACAATTTTATTGTCACACCGCTAAGTAGATGCTTGTCACACGACAAAAAATCGCAAGCAATTTTACCAAATAGCTTCAGCTCGCTCGAGGCCGCAACGAGACCTTTACGCTCCGTAACATCATCAGCTCTCCTTCCAGCACCGTCAATGGCTGATGGATTTTCTTCATAATAATAACCTTGACAAGCCAACCATGTTTTCTTGGCATCATTACCGTATGAAAACTCGGTCTCAATAAAGCTTTTATGGGCAAAATTAGCATTGGTAGTTGATATTTTTTCACCATTCAGAGACAGTGTACACTCAGAAAATAATGAAGATAAAGGATTGTTAACAAAATACGGCGTATCTCTGTTTGCCGCCTCTGTAGCATGTGTTCGAAGCACGTTTCCATTGCTTCGAACAATTCGTGCAACTATTTCCAAACGAGTACGTTGAAGATCGATGAAATTATTTCTGTCGCCGAGTACTTCAAACTCTAGCATAGGACCATCAGGGGAGTAGGAAGGTCCAATTTTTTGGGTGAATGCATTTTCAAAAGTGACAAGCAAAGGCGGTTTCTCAAATAAGTCCAAGGAGCTGTGAGTTGCTTCACTCGGGATTAAATTAGAAATCATTTTTAACCCTTGTAAAGAAATCGGAGCGACTTCTCTGTGCAGTTCGTTTTCTGGGAATGACGCGTCTCGTTTTTCGTTTAAACGCCGTCGTTCTTTTCGGATGACTTTTCCGAGATCTACTTCCTCCTCCTACTTGCTTTTTGATTGTTTTTCTAACGGTGCTTTTGAGTGCCTGCTTAGGACTTTTTCTTTTTGTTGCAACTTCTATCAGTTCTGGAGCTGCCTGAAGAAGTAGTTCTTTTCCGATTTTTTTAGCCGCGGGTATCACAAATTTTCGAGCCAGTGGAAGTGCGACTCTTCCTATTCCCAAGGCTAATGCACCGAAGCCACTGCCTCGTTGTCTATAATGCCCCGAGAAATGTGGTAGGTTTGCTTGGTTGTGGTAATATGAATCCATTTTGATCAATTGCTAAACTTTTGAAATTTCAAAGTCAGAACAACTTTTCCCCCTCCAGCGAAAGGAACAAGTCCTCCAGTTTCTGTGCGCAAGTTCACAGAAATATTGGAAATATTATTGACCAAAAGTTTTTTAAAATCCAAATTACTAAACACTTTACGATGATTCGGTTCAATTGTACATGCGTAACCGTTTTTCACTCGACGATTTGTATCAATGACTCGTAAAAGGGGTGCTTTTGTGTCTCCGACTATTTGATAATGAATTATGTCCAGATAAATAAACATAAGCTGAGTACCAGCGCATACATCAACGGGATAGTCAGCAATAAGATCTTGGGTAGAGAATGTGCTATGTTTCGTGCTTCCTTGTTTGTAACCTATATGATAACCAGTTCCATCTCTGACGCCTTTGAATCCAAGTAGACTAGGAATTTGCGGGCTTGAAAAAGTTATACCTTCCCAATAATGCAGCCATAAGGAAAGATGTTTGGTTATTGGATCTATTACGTAATCCAATTTCTCTAATTCTGTCTTTCGACGAATCTCGTCCAGTATTTGATCAATGCTCGTATATTCTCCTTTTGTTAATTTTGCTGTTTCTCCAAGGTAAGGTCTGGAGATCTTGTCTTTCTCAACTTTCATGCTTGCTATAACCCGATCTTTTTTGTAGTACACAATGTTGTTGTCAGTTACGTTGTTTATCTGAGTAGGGAAGGTAATTTCTGTAACTGCTACTCTCCATTCACCTTGCAAATTTATTTCTTCACTCAGGAGATTTTTGAAGTTGGCCAGAGTGTTATCCTTAAAAACGTTCATTGATGCAGATGAAACTAGGGTAATTGTGAAGGAAGGGGGAACATTATGGGTGAAAAGACTGTCGGAAGTGCCCTCAGTCATGATTGTCCTTCTCCAGAACGCGAATCAGTTCAGACTCGTAAAATTTTCCCTCAATCGGTTCTCTGTTAGAATCAATCAAATTGTATGTTGGGGGATTTCGTGTTGGTATGTCAAAAACTTCAAACACTTCATCGGTGAACGATTGTTTGTAACCCTTGCGAAAACGTATGTCTACTTTGGCAAGTCTAACATAATCACCAACATAAAGCTTTGGACGTCGAACTAACTTCAAAGACTGTTCTGCTCTTAATGAAATCAGGCGAGGAACATCTTTTTTAGTTACTTTATTTGGTGCAAGATTTGTGACACGATTTGTTCTCGAATTAATTGCATTGACAAAATCTTGCAATTTGTCAATGTATGAGTAAGTCCATTTATCCTCCAAGTACTTATAAATAAGATTTTTCAAGGAACGGATATTTCTCTCAGCGAATGCGGACTTTTTCTCGCTCTCTGTGCTATATGTGTTTATGCCTTTCTTTTTACATAATGCTTCGAAGGACCCTTTAAACTCTGTGCCCTTGTCCACCCATACTTTTTCCGGTTGTTTTGTCGTTATCATTAGTTTGAACGCTTCTGCTGTTGTAGTAGCATACTTTGATTTCAAGGGTTGCACTCTGAGATAGCGGGACATGCAGTCAACTGCAACAAGCAGATACTTAACATCATGGTTGTACTGGGCAAGTTTATCAACAAAGGCCAGATCTAATGACCAGATTTCGTCGATATCGTAAACTATGACCTTGAGTCGCGGCGTTTTTCGGATCACAGTTCGATATTTTGTGTAAGCAGGTTCAGTATGAAGGAAATGTTTAACTTTCTTTCGCGACAAATTGCTTGCTTTTATCAAGTTGTTCACACTACCAAATAACGCGGGACCTTTGTCACTGTATTTAGTTTTCAACAATTTTTCTTCAATCTTGGTAATTTTCCCATTGTTTTGTTTGCGCCTTCGTCTTTTCTGACGTTGGAGAATCTGAATCGTTATGGGGCGTTCCGTATGAGTCAGAGCCTTCTTCTGACTCTTTTTCACGTTTTTGGTTTTGGGTTTTTCTATTACCGCTGAGACTTTTTCGTTTGTGTTTTTTACTTCTCTTAAGGTTTGCACTACTTTTTTCCTGCCAAGTGGGCGATGTTGAGCGGGTTCTTGAGGGTCCGGGTTCTCGTTTCTCTTGAGCGTTAAAAGACGCTGACTGAACCGCGTGTTTGGCATTTCGATTTATTACCAGGTTTTCATTCAAGTTGAGAGCAGTTAAAATGTTAATGAACGCCGGATTGTGTAGTTTTTTCGTTGGTTGTTGTATGTCGTATAAAAATATTGTAGCTTTAAGTCCTGTTGGTACTTTATCTACATATATCACCTCATTGTCATGGTTTATGGTTACTCTTTCTGAATTTTCTATAATTTCAAGTACGGTTTTTGCTCTAACAAATTTTTTGTCTTCTAAAACTTGTAACTGTCCTAAAATGCTTTCGGTCTGTCTATTGTGTTTCTCTTCTAGTTTTTCGTCTTTAACACGTTCGACCGGTACTTCTTCATCGTCCGTTAACAGTTTAAGCTGTTCTTGTTGGGGCTCAACATTATCCGTAAATGTTTCCTTCGTTGCAGTAGTCTTACTAGTTTGTGGAGGTAATTGGGGTCTAAGCCGGTTAAGATAGGACAGTTGAGCATTTTTATGTTTAATATTATTATCATGAAGAACACGTGCAGCATGTGGCTGCTCTTTAACATATAAATGTTTCGGAATTAGAATGAATTCTTCAGCAGTCATCATTAAGTTGTGAGGTACTTGTAACAAAAATAAAGTATTTGTCGAACTAAATGGAAGCCTTCTTTACTCAAAATAATCGCACGTTTTTTGACAACACTGGTTTTTGGAGTTAATAAGTATTTGTATGCTGTCTCGAATCGTTCGATGTTTGCGATTTTAACGGGTACGTTTCCATTGACTACATTGAGCAAACATTCACAAACAAGTGTTATGATCTCACGATTTGAAGTTTTTCTAATTAATCTTCTTAGCTGGTCAGGTTTCAGTTGTACCATATGCCGCAGAATAGATAAGTTTTTCTTTTTCATTTGTGATTGGAGTAGTTTCTGCTTCAGATAAGGGTAAATAAAAAACTGTTGGCCCAGGTGGTGTGATATTTGAACAATATCTCAAACAATCTGATGTACGGGGGTCCAAGTCGATTAGAAGATGTCCAAAAGAGTCTCTGGTAGCTAATTCGTAACAGTTTCTCAAAAATTTTGATACATTCAATTGTCTTCCTAATAGATCTAGTTGCTGAACGTCGCGAGGCGATTTGAACAGAATGATGTGTGAAGTGTTCAAATCAATCGTACGCGACCATCGACTTTGTTGAAACAAGTTATGCTTAACATATATTACATCTATCCCTCTATGTCTACCCGCTATCGCTAACCTAACAAATTCCTTGTCATTATAGATGTCTTCACATGAATCATCGAAAACTAGAAGAACATTTTCTAATTTTCTCACAGATTCGAATCCGTCGAACTTCATGAACTCCATATTCACTTCGCGAGAAGACACTTTTTCTGAGAATGCAGGTTGCATCTCTTTGTAAAGATATAGAACGGTTCCAAATTTAGGGTAAAAAGTATTTCCCATCAGAAGTTTCAAAATTAACTCAGTTTTCCCGGATCCTGAAGGTCCCACTATCGCCATAAAAATTCTTGTCGAAGTATCAATCACTTTATTCATATTCTTGGGTTTGGTAGTACGTAACCAACCAAGCCTGATAAAATCGAGAACCAAACTGACGTTTCTTCGCAACTTAATTTAGTGAAAGAAAGTTTGAGAATGCAGAAAGTTAGTAAAATTAGAATTACTACCATTTGCGCAACAAAAACTACTTCAGACCTTGGCAAAGTTACATTGTTACAAAACTTCCATGATTTTTTTTCACTGTTTGTCTCGTTATAAACAAACTCTGTTACTAATGTTGCGTCAGGTTCATCTACTGCTGTTGTTGCTTCTGACATTTGAGAAACTATTTATTCTACAGACTGCGTTAGACTTTTTCTCTCTGCGAATGAAGCTTGTAAAAAATTAAATTACTTTTGAGAACAGTAAAAAATTTCATAACGTGTGAAATCTCTATCATTTATGTCATGCATTTCTAAAACAAAGTTTGCTGGGATATTTGCGGTTTTTTTGTAGTACATTATTTTCTTCACAGTATCCTCTTTCACAATCGTCTTAATCTCATCTGGCAATTCACTGCTGTTTAGATCCATCTGAACTCCTGGCTGACGTTTGGGTACTAAGACTAGTTCGGGAAGACATACTCCTCGCTTGCTGGCTAACATTTCTGATAAACTTGAATCTCTGGAAGTATACAAATTGATCAATAACTGGAAAAAACCTCTTCAACGTAGACAACTCTTCTTCGGAAATTATTATTTGCTCCTTCCTCTGAACAATTTGGCCACTGCAATCAATACGCTCTATTCTCGTTAATGAAATTTTAATATCACCCTCTGGAGTCATCCACGCACAAAGCATTGAATTTTGTGATAGGTATGTCTCCACTTTCGCTGATCTCTCGCTGTTGTTCATTTTTCAACCAATCATAAAAAACCTTGGTTTTCTTCAAGGCACAATGATTCCTGGAGTTGTAATGTGGAATATGTTTATTGCAACTTGGATAATTTTTAAAATATAAGTTTTCAACCCGAGGACAGCCCAAATCATCTAGGTTTTCAATCTTTCGGTCCAAGTACTTGGCCAAAAATTCTGTCTTTTCTTTTCCTTTAGCGTAAAAAACGGCACCAGGATTTCTCAGCACAAAACTCTGAAGTATTTGATTCAAGTTTATATAAAGATAATCACCGTTTTCCCAATGGAGACCGTGTAAATAATTAGTTAACCAGTTGTAAGCTTTTTGTTCAAGCTTTGGTAGTATATTGAAATTCACTGGAGGTAGGAAAATGAGTCGATCGCTGTAGTCTGAAGTTGTTATTGCTAATTCTTTAACCACAAAGGCGTTTTTCTTGTAACGAAAGCCTTCCACGTCAAGCACAACTGATCTCTCGCCTAGCATTCTAGTAAATGATAAACTTCTGGTTTTTTCAACTTAATGAAAAGGCAGAACGCTATTCCACTCAAATGTCCCAATAAGCTGTTGTTACAGTTCCAGGGCAACATGTAACAGTACGTGGGACCCTGTTGATAAAATTCGTGTATAAATCCGGCCGCATCGTGCAAAATAGCGTGCAATCGTAAAATTTTGGAATTTTTCAAATATTTGTCCAAGGAAGAGTTATCAATACCAATCAAGCCACCATAAGGTCTCAACTTAATTAAAATGTCGTAGTTAAGGTTATCAGAACTAACAAAAAACAGAGAACATGCAGCTAGAAAATAGTTGCGTCGGTTAGAATTATCAGGATAAGTTTGTTTCAAAGACGTATAAATTTCGTGAATTATTTTCAAATCAATAGGAGTTACTCTGCTTTTTTGCAATTTCATTATTTATTTTTTCCAACACCTCTCCAACCTGCTGAATTTCAAGCCAGTGGAAATAAAAGTGACCTTGCAAATACCATTTAGACTCATTAAGATAACGGTGGTAAATAATTAAATAAACCACCGGAAGTTTTTTGTATTTTGATAGCTTGTTGAAACATAGACGGATTTTTCTCTCCAAGTCTTTATCAACCCATAATGAGTTAAAGTCAAACGAATAGTCGAAAACGTTTTCATAATCAGCAATATTCAAATCGCTCACAGTGCCATACTTTTGTTTTGTAGAAATGCACCAAGAGATTTGTTGAAGCTCACTCAAATAAAATTGTTCTTTGAAAATCAACTCGTATTCTTTCTTTGAAATTTCCTTTGCCCTTTCGAGGAAGACGACGTAGCGTTCATTACATAATTTGAAAAATGAGTTTTTTTCTGCGGTTGAAAACACTCTTAATTGTAAATGTTCATTATCAATATCTTCAGTACACCAAGTTCCCTCTAATTTCATTTTTCTTATTTCAAAATTTGACAATTTTATCATTTGGTATATTTTGCCCAGAAACGGCCGCCGCCTTTTGAGAGTAATTTCAATTTACTGCCTTTTCACCATAAAATTTAGGTCAAGTTAAGGAATTAGTTTACTGCTGCCAACAGTTAAGCTACGCTGCCAAAATGGCCGGCGAATTTTTATTATATACCATAAAAGTCAATTCCCCGTTCACTAACAAATTTCAACTAGGTCGAAAGTTCATTTACCCTAAACAAGCATAACAATTAATATGATTCATATAATTAATCAGGACCAATAATTAGGACCCCAAAATTTGGAATTAGAAAGATTTTTGTATCGTGTCCCTTGTTGTTAAGCTAAACTTAGCAAGATCCTAAGTAGGGGTTCTTCTGCTTTTTGGGTGGAAAATCTCTTTCGTTTACAAAATCCTAGGATGAGGGTCCTCCAAAAAATTAAGGACCCCTTTCCTAGGATTTTGCTTTACGTGAGGACCCCCCCCCCCCTTAGGAAGGACCCCCCCCTTAGGATCCGGGACACGATACAATACTACTATAGCGCTTACGAAATTTGTCTAAGTGAGCTGAGGGGAAAATTGACCCTTTTCCTAACTAAATAACTAAGTTAATAAAAGTCATCACACAATAGTAGAAAGAAAAATTGAGAACCAACAATTTTTTGCAGTTTTCAGCAAAAAAATCACTTGCGAAAATCAAATTCAATTCAATTTTATACAAAAAATTGGACAGCAAAAAAGTACACGATTTTTTGTTTATATGATGAAGGATTTGATTATTTTCAATCAAAGCGTCGAACAATGATTGAACAACGAAAATTAGAAAAATCTGTGGTGGATAAAAGTCTTTTTATCTATTTGTGGGGGGGATAAAAGTAACTGTAAAACAAATAATCAAAAAATCAACAACAAAACATTTTATTGTATGCGCCCATGCTTGTTCCTCAATTTAAAAATGCTTTCGTAAAACTGACATTCTCTTGTAAAACATAAACATTAAATTTGATAACAAACTTGATTAAGTTTTATAAAAAAAAATCATACAAAAAAGCAAATGTAGAATTTTTGAAAGCTAATTATAAGATTTCTCCTTCCGCACACCAAAAACGGTGCTAAGAAGTTATCAGCCAAAATTGAATGCGGAAAATTGTCGTTATAAAGGTTGTTCAGTAATCAGCGAAGTAAACAGCCTAAGTCAAATGAAGTAATGAAGGCTGTTGTTATGAAGGTTGTTTCAGCTTTCTGGAATCTCTCTTAAAATCGTAAGCCATGCATGCCAATAAAGTTATCGGTAATGTCTACGAAAACTACATCACAGTCACGTTTAAACAGGCAAAAAATGATTCTTATTTTTAATTTTTAGGCCAGAATTGTTGTAAAGGATATGAAAAATGATCAACGATTTTTCATACAGACACTACAATGTTTTTTCATACAGCCATGAAAATAAATTAAAAACTTGATTTTTGCGGTTTTAATTCATAGTATTTATTTAAAATCAACAAAATTTTTAAACCCCTGCTTTTAGACTTCCAGTAGACATGTGCATCAACAGACGTGATTGAACACGTAAACGTTTTAAACACTCGTTGCATTCGAATTTTTGTTTTATTGTTCCGATCACTTGAAAAATGGGGAAGAACTTTGCATTCGGGTGTGTTTTATTTTTTTTACCGCAAATAACTAACAAAAAACCAACGAATACCACAAATAACCAACAAATAACCAACGAATACCACAAATAACCAACAAATAACTAACTGCCACAAATAACCTACATATAACCAATGAATACCACAAATAACCAACAAATAACTAACTACCACAAATAACCAACGTTGGGAATTGAGTTATTTATCATTTAAAAGACGGCATTAAAAAATTCGAAAAAAGTTTTCCCAACGTCGAGAAGAGCCTGTTCGAAATTTTTGATTTTTCGTCTAAATTCGAGCGAGTATACCGAACGAGCACGCCTTACTTCTGCTTACTTACAATATTACTTGTACCTAATTTCAATATATCAAAATAATAAGTTTTTGGAGATTTCTAATGCCATTTTTGGAACTCTTTAAAAAATTTTTGTTTTTGATTTTTTTGTCCTTTTTCTTCAAAATCTGGTATCCTGTTTGTCTATACTACTATGACTGTCAAAGTCGCTTTAATTATACTTTTATTTCAGATTATGTTATCACAACACGCAGAGCAAATTACACTAAGTAGAAAAAAAAATTTTAGTAGTTTTTTAAATACTATGGTCGGAACATTGAAAATTAGGAGGAATTTTGTGTTCGGGTGTGTTTCAGTTTTTTCCCTTCTTTTATTTTTTTGTTTGCTACGCAAAATCAGCCACCACAAAAATCATCGGAGAGAGTTGAGTGATACACCAAAATTTTTATTTTTCGTCACAATTCGAGCAAGTAAATGGAGCGAGCACGCTTTTATATAGTTTTTAGGCCATTTACAAAAGCTTATTTGTGATTACTTTTATTAAGCTTTTGCAAAAAAATTTTGAAATTTTTTAAATTTTTTTTTGATTTTTTACAGCATTTTTCTTCAAATTCTGCTGTCTTGTTTGTCTATGATAGTTTGACTGTCGAATATGCCTTATTTAGAGTTCTACCTCAGATTCTTTTATGACACCACGCAGAACAAACTACACTAATTTGAAAAACAAAAACGTTCTCCTGTAGTTTTTTAAAGACTATGGTCGGAACATTTGTACTTTTTCGCAAAGTAACCGGCTCTCCTTCTTTTGTTTTTTTTACTTGCCAACTACGTTATCAACTCCAATTTTTTATAATCTCGGTTATATTATTTTTTCACATTTCTTTTTAAAAAAATTTACTGTTTTTTTAGCATGTGTCGGTTCAAATCTTCATACTGCGTTGCAAAAATTTTTCTGTGAGTTTGCTCCGAGAAGTTGGGATAAACAACTCCGATTGTAGAACGAGTGCCTGCCCCATTTTTGGCTCAACGAGTGCCTGCCCCATTGTTTTCAGCTAAGTTACAGCTCGTAAACTTCATTGCAGCTGTAACTCAACACGATCAATGGTCTTACTTCGTTTTTAATTTCAAACGCGTATGCAAAAATTTGAGCCAAACTTACGAATTTTGGCAGAACTAATTTTTTGACAAGTTATTTCAAAAAAATTTTAAATTTTATTTTCAAATATTTGTTTTAATGGAACTGAATCATTATCATATGAAATTGTCCCTATTATTACTTGCAAATCAGTGGTTGCTATAAACCAGTGATAAATAAATTTTTAATAAAAATGGCGATTAACTCTTTTGACGAAATTAAAACTATCTAGAAACGCAGAAAACCTCTATGCAATTATGCTTCAAACTTATAAAAAATTTTATTATTTTCGTTTTTGAAAATAAAAAAAAATAGATAGTGAAATTTCGAGAAACCCAAAATCCGTTATATTTTTGTGAAATTATACATTGATTTTTCGAGCTTTCGGTGGGCGCTCATACGAATTTTGTGATTCATATTTAGCGCTGTATTAGATTTTTGAGTCAGATCCAATTAACCGCCAAATCTGGTTGATGAAATTGCGAATGAGCCCTACGGACTGATTTTTTAAAAAATTTGTGAATGATTTAATTTTAAATTCTGCTAATTTATGAAGAAAAATGCAATTTGTTTAGTAATTATACTACCATTAATTACATGATGCTTTTAATTTGATAAAATTGTAAACTTTTACCAAAAGTGCTGAATTGTACTGATAAAATGATATGATTGTACTGATAAAATGATGCAATTAAGAAATTAATTTTTGAATAAAGTCTATATCTAAACAATTTGTACCAATTTCTGATTGTAACCGTGATTGTAATTCTGATTGTAAAACAGAAATCGTGCTTTAATTGCGAAAATCATCAGACTTTATGAAATCTAATTCAAGCGTTATAGATGAAAGACAGTTAGGCGCGCGTCTCAGTAGCCAAAAATATTTTAAAACAAACAGAGAGAATGCGAGCAAACAAATCCCAAGTTGGCCAAAACGGCAATTTTCAAATGCAATTACTCCAATCTTAAATATTTCATATTTTTTTCTAAAAAACTATAATTAGTTTCTTCAAGCAATGAAAGGACAGTAACAAGGAAAAAAGATATTATAAATTAAATAGGGAAGAGCCTTGTCGTTGTTCTGGGGATGTTTTGATCAGTGGAAATTAAATGCCATACGTTAACCAACTCTGATTCAATGTCTAAGACATAGCATTCCCTAAGGTAAGGCAATTTGACTATTTTTAGGGCTTCAAGAAAACAAACCTAACCAATTGCAATATAATGCTTAATTTCGCTGAGGTAATTAAAAGCCGAAAGAATTCGAGGAAGTAATGGGGTCCTCCCCGTCCCTACCTCAGGACTCGACATCCTCAACCCCCAACGGGATGTACAAATCGATATGATTTTTTTGATAACAAACAATAAAATAATTCAACAATTTGGATTTTTTTTGTCCCCGCAAACAATATTGATCCCTAGGATGGTAAAAACCCTCCTAACTTTATACTTACACATGTCAGACAAACGGTATGCTTCCTATCGACCCCTTGACTACTCAAAGAGTCCCCTTTTTGGTACTTTTTTACGACATTCATGATCGAGTGATCAAATTGATTTTTTTCAAAAAGCAACCCAGGCGCCAATATATAAAACTTTTCAAAGAGATTACGCTCCAAACAAACACAACTTTCTGGTCAAAATTTTCCAAAAATTCGCAAAGTACTTTTTTGGCATTGTTTTTTTTATCAAAGAACTTTATGGTGTTTGAAGAGAGCTAGGAAGTTCAATTTGCTTGAATAAAAAAAAAATTAAAACCAATTGACCTATTATAAATTATTTAAAAAATTGTCGATCAAAAACTGCTTCGTTGGAGCGGGCTTATAAGAAACAAAATTTGTTTCAATTTTTTTATGATTTCAATAGACTCAGTTAGATTTTTATAAATACTGAAACAACAATTAAAAAAAAAGGTTTCGAACATAGTCCGGGGCTTGTTTATGAATACTAAAATATTTAACAATTGTCACTTGGAGAACTCTAGGCGTCTTACTCATGAATAAAAAACTAATTCCCACAAAAAAGACAAAAACTGGAAATCGCCAAAAAAAGTTGGATTGGATTTAACATATTCAATTTCTGTAACAGGGTCTGGAACATATTCAATTTTTTTTTCTTCAATTTATTCGTATTGAATTTTAGATTGAATTTAAATATAACTGAGTTTTCTAAGAACAGACTACTATTTTTTTCAGTAAGTCTTTTTTAGAATATGTTTATATGTTTGTAGGCTGAAAGTTATTTAAAGAACAGCAAAAAAATTGTGATTAATCATGTTGCATAGTTTTGGCCCTGTTTTATTTGGGACTTTGAAATATTTGACAGAAATTATTAATCAAATTTTTGTGCAAGGTGTTTTTAATTTGGATATATGTCAAAACCGGTGGTTTATGTTTGTCTATGCCATTTCCCGTTTTGTCAGAGAGCTTGCAATATCGGAAAACTATAGAGAACTATAGTTTAGGTTATAGTTTTTTTAAGTAAAAATATATTGAATTTTTGCCAGCAATTGCTTTTATCATACATTGCTTTTGTCTCATGATAGAAACAGTCAATTTTTCTGGCAAGATTCTTGATGTCAAAATTTGTTTAAGAATGTAAAACATACAAGAAAAGAAAGTTCTAAGATAGAAAATTTGGTCAACCCAGAAGCATATACTTTAAAGCATAGCTAATTGGATCGACTGCAGTGCTGACCCCCCTAATTAACCGGATAGAACGAACAAAATAGTGGTTATATAAGTTTATATATAGAGAAATAATATGGTGCAAATAAGTTAAAGAAAATCTTGCCCAAAAATTATCCCAAAAGTGAGTCAATTATAATTTTTTTATTCTAAAAGTACGGTAAAATTTTGAGATGAACTGCTGGGCAATTTTTACTAAACTATTAATTTTAAGTATTAAAAAAATATAGAATTTAACCAGAGTATTATCTTCTAACTTTTTTTCAAAAAATGTATCTTGTCTGGCAGCCAAAATATCAAATTACTACTGAGAATACCAATCAATAATTTTTGAACAGTTTGCCCGTGATACTAGTTAGGCAAGAGGGGTATAATACGCATTAAAAAGTGATTTTCGCAAGTCCAAAAAGCCCAAGTTTCAAAATTTTGCAACTTGGCAGCTTATGGTAGTTAGATTTGTTTTTCTCAGGTGTACACATATACATTGCAAAGCAATACTGAGAAATACGCGAATAATATTCAACAAAATTATGCTAATTTACATTCAAACGCTCAATTGAACTTTTCACTCAGTCAAATTTTTATGCTAATCGGTTTTTTTTTCGGCCACCAATACTGAAATTTAAAAAAAGTTTATTTGGTTGCGAGATTCAAAATTTTTGTTCAGTTATGATTGATTGGGGCTTAGGGGCTTATCTCAACTCAAAAAGAACTGGAAAAGCCACAGACTTCAGACAGTCTAATTTCAAAGTCATTTCAGATCCTTTGAATCAAACTGACATGAAATCTATTCAACTAACTTAGTTTCTGATCAATTGATTGGTCTAGCTTTAGCCAATTCCTCAAAAATTAATATCATTTTTTTCCTCATTGAAAAAGTGAAATTATGATGTCAAAGTTTTTAGAATTGTTATTGAGACAAAAAATCAAACCCCAATGAAAAGATAAACATTTTAAATATCTGAATATGAAAATTTAAAAATGAAAAAACAAAAAATACGATAAGTACGTGATGATAAAAAAAACTACCATCTTATTGTCACATATATCAAAAACGGTAGTTTTTGGGCAATAATTTGATTTCTGAAGAACTTACTGCAACTCACAAACTTTACCAGCAAAGAAGTGGGCAGTGATTGGTATTTTAAGGTGATATTAAAACTTTTAACCAATGAAAGAGCAAGCATAAAAACATTTGTAAGCAACTGAGAGAATAATAAAGTTTTCCCTTTTTAGATAATTAAACTAAGACAAGAGCCAATCAAAAATTGAAACAGCCTCAATTTTCAAAATACAAATTGAAATAAAATTCTAAAAACTGATTTTAAAGCTCTAGAATCAAATTTGTGCTTTTCATACCATCTTGCGGATAAATTAATATATTGTTTTATTGTTTTACTGCTTTATACAAAACTAAAAAGTATTTTAAATCTTTGGTTTCAAACGGGAAAAAATTTGCCTGCGACAATTTTTGATGAATTTGTAGATAATTTTTTGAATTGAACAGCTGGGTCTGGGAATAAATTAAATAACTGAAATAAATAAAAATGATTTTTCTTAGACTTGCTGCTTTTGCTGGAAAAATTAAGTCAGATGTGTAATGGAATGCGTCTTGTTTCATCGCAATAGTTGCACGAAATTTATATAAAGCTATTTGAGCAATCAGAAATAGGCTGCTAATTCTTCTATTCTATAGAGCTGAAAAATATTCACCCGCGTATAACAACGGTCGAGTTCAGGTGTGTCAAATTGGTGGCAAAAATTGGCAAAAAAACTCTTCTCTAATTATAATGTGTATTCTCAAAACGAACTCAAGGAGCACAATAATTAAATGAGAAAATGAACGCCCCGAGGATAATTAATCACAATTTTTTTAATTAGGAATTAATGAAGCCTCAAAAAAATGAAGCCAAAACTAAAGCAGAGAGTGTTATCAGAACGCGAATCATCTAGAAAAGTTCTACAAACATGCATTTTTATCACTGGGAATTTCTGGGAATTTAAATTTATGTTTCGCTCGATAAAAACATTTTAGAATGGTTGCAGAGTAAGCAAACTATGAAACTATGAAATGAACATCATAATACTGCATGGGCATGCTAGTACGTCTCGTGCTGATTGGCTAGCCCTCGATAAAATATATCACGTCGTCAAAGATTACTGCCAAATAGGTAGTGACTTTGATAAGGTTTTGCATATGCTCAAACTGCAAACCTGCATGTATGAAACTTATACCAACAACCAACCAAAAAATCTTCAGAATCAAAGACTATTGTACAACTGTGTTTGTTATGTAGTTTGAATAACTCCGTATAACTACGTTTGTTATAGAAATTAATCGACTGCTTGGAACAACTTAACGCAACTTACCATCGCGCAAAATTTAAAGCAATAGTTGCACTATGCTTTAAATTTGAAATACATTTGAAATATATCATCCCATTTGAAATACATCTGACTGAAACTATTTGGGGAAGCAAAATTATTATGGAAGTAACATTTTTGAGGCTCCATATGAGACATGGCTAAATCGCATCGAACAATTGTTTTTATGCAGACAGAAGTTTTAAATTTTCAATTTGTTTGGGTTAAAATGCACCTGATTCGCCTCATTAAAATATCTGTTTGGGGTCGCGATGGTCGCGACTTACCGATTGCATAATTTAATCCGAAAACAGTTGAGACATGCGAAAAATTGAATTTCAAAAAAGGTGATTATTAAAATAAGACTTGAAGGTTAAAAAATTACTAGTTAGAACCAGAGAACAATTAAATACCTAGAGTTCTAGTTATAAGCCAAAACCACGAGAAACCCTATCCGTCCGTTTCCGATTCCGCGGTTTTGTTTCTGTCTAATACATGGTCAAAATTTTGATAACGGATTCCGCAGTCCCTGTTTCAGCTCGTGTTCACAGAATACGCAGCCAAAAATACGATCAAATGTATGCAAAATTGGTGATTTCATTTTATGAGGTCCAAAAACATCGAGTTCACATTTACAAAAAGTACACACCTAGGCCTCGTAATCTACATGAGAATGCTTTTCTAGCTGTGGTACGGCAGGAGGGCCGCCCCCTTATGAAATTGTTATTGTGTTACTAGATGATGTTAAAGGTCGTAGTGTTAGTGATAGTGTGGGTGAACGTTGTATGATGATAGATTGAATATTTCAAGGTCGGTACCAGCCGACCGCTTTAACAACTTGGTGTAGAGTGAGAGAAGCGCTCTCTTGTTTTCTGGTGAAAGATACAGAATACATTATTGTTAATTCATTTATCAACTCAAGTTATTCCAATTGTCTTATCAGTTAAGAGAGTCTGTCGGTTGTTATTTCACACTAGCAAATCATAATTGAAACAAAAACTAATGAGTATTTGATTTTTTTATTCAAAGTTTGTTAACTAATAGTAGGTTTAACTAAAAGTAGGTTTAGGTTCAATAAATAGAAAACAGGTTAAATGGGGCGTTGCTTAAAATTAAAACTTAAGTGTATATTGAGTATCGTCGAAACAAGTGTTCCAATATTTATGGGCTTATTTTTCTGGACAACTAGAGGTATCAACAGTTGAAAACTATTCGTTTCACAAACATATTTTTACCAATATTTAAAGGGCAAGTTCAAAATTGAATTCAATTTTGGTCAACAAAAGTTTTTTTTGTGGCGTGGATGAACCTCAGCAAATAAAATACGTCATTGCCATTAAAATATTCAAGTACTTCCTACTTCTTGCTGAATTTCAGCCTAATTAAGGCAGCTCGTAGCAGGTCGATACGTTAAAAGTTCCAACTGATTTTTTCAAAACTTGGAAAAAAATTGAATTTTTTGATAATTGAGACTTTTTTGAAATAATGATGAAGATGATTTCATAACAATACAGGAAATATATAGCAAAACTCAGCCTGAAATGACCCATGTAATCACCTGTGCTTTTTTCTTAATAAAACACTCAAAACTAAATAACTAAAAATTGTAATGAAAGAAAATTAGTTTGTAAGATCTGAAAAATTATTAGCCAAATTAGAAACTGATCTTGCATCATAACAGCATGATGTACTGGAATGAAACTTGTGAAAACTGTTTTTTTTTCATTGGGCTTCAAATTGGGCTACTAATTTGGAAAAAAATATATGTTTAATTATACCCAGGAAAGGGCATAATTGACTCTTGGTTTTATCTGGTTGACGAATTGATTAGACGGATAGCTTAAAAAAGAACTAACATAATCATCCATCTTTATAGAAGGTTTGTTCTGTTCAACACCAATTAAAATGTTAGAGAGTAAAGGCAGCAGAAAAATGAAATCACTGGCGAAAATCAACAACCACTGAAGAAATAATGAATCTCTCAATCGCTGGTCTTGATGCATCCCTCTAACTACTACAGAGCGAACACCTCATTACAGAAGTCTCTATAACTAATTTAATGGTTATTATTCACTTTTAGTAATGAATTTTTAATCCCCCTCCGGGGAGGAAGGTAGTAGTTACAGAGATCACAATTAATTGTCCAAAGTAAATTACTTGAAGAATTAGCTTGTTCATTTGTGTAGCGTTCTTCAAATCAGAATCAAAAACTCTCATTGATTTAGAAGATCAATAATGGAAGCATATTGAATTTTATGTCAAACACTATTATTGAAGCAAGTTGAGTTAGGACCGAGTTGGTTAACTCATAGAGTAATTTCGGATAGGGTACACCGTCTGCTCGTCACGCTATCTTATTTTCGGCCGGATAGATTCGTGCAACTTCTTAGTCTAATACCGATCCTAATCTTACTCTTATACTATCTAGTCTCAGGTTGTTTAACTAGTCTCTGCTAGGCTCAATAGATCTAGGGTATACTGGTTTATTGCGGCTGCTGAAGTGCTCGGGAGAGTCCAACTAATTTCTAAGTTAAATTCAAATCTCTCTGGTGCTGAAATTACAAGTAACTTCAGCACTTACAAATAAGTGGGTTGTTAGTTAGATGGATCATGATTGGTTAATATTAAATACTTTACATTGGTAAAATATCTAAATTATCCAATCATAAAATGTAGTCTAGATCAGGTTCCACCCATCCGGGTTTTACAGAGTTTTTTAGAATAGTTCTTCTGCAATTCGAAGGATGGATGATGGACGTTGGTGTTTGGCGAACATCATATTTCTTCTGTTTTCTCTTTGTTAAAGAAGTTCCAGGAAGCTGGAGTTAGAGACATAAGACGTTGTGTCTTCTAGTGACAACGACTAAGTCTTTGCAACAAACTCAAATCTGATTTCAGAATGGTTTGCTATGTCAGGTTTTTCTGTTCTGCGTGGAGATTGTGCGTGGAGGGGATGCCTGGTTACTCGGATCTGTACGTATACTTGAACATCGAGGTGGTCATTGGTCTAGTTCAATGAAGTCCTTTTCTGCGAAGTCAAGTCGTACTCTAAATCCTTTGAGTTGTGATTGTGAGTGGCATATCGATTGTGGTTGGTCATTCTCTCTCGAGTGTAGTGGGGTCGTTTTGTCTTTAGATGTTCGTCCTTGGTGTTGTATTCTGATCTATGTATTGCATAATGTAATTTACATTTTATAAAACATTTATTAGTTTAATATTTTTTAATTATGATTTTAGTTAGTTGTTTTCACAAAAGCTTTTTGTTTTAGTTCGGTTATTTTGAAGAGTTACTCACACTTGAGTAGCTGTTATTAAAAATAGAGGTGTGGTCACAAAGCGTGGATGTAGCGCGGTGGGTTAGGCCGGCTATAGAGCATGCTCAGGACGTCCTTCCTGGTGGGTTAGGCCAGGAGTGGGAGTATGATTTCATGCGGTTTTTGTGAGGGGTCCTGTTATGTGACAACGTTTTATGTTGGGTTTGTTGTGGTTTTTCTTATGTCTTGTTGGTTATGTCCTTTTTCCAAAAAGCAAATTGTTTGTGGTATGGGTTTGTCTTTCGACTTTTTTGTGTTTTATTATTTCTTTCTTAGACTTTATAATAGTCTTCAAAAGAATAAATTATCCAGTTTTAAACTGGGTTAATCCGGTTTGGGTACCGTTGGTTTCCTTTTCTTAGTCATGCTGTTATGCTATGTGTTGTGGTGTTTAGTAAGCTGCATTGGTTAGTTTTGTTTAGTATATAATTCCTTTCCAACCGGGTTAAAGGAAAGTTTGAAACGTGTTATCTTGTGTTAGAGTTATCGAGTGTGAAAGCTTGAAACTGAAATTCATTATTTTAAACAATTCTTTGTGGGCGAGCTGTGCGAGTGTGGATAGAATTTCTGTGCGAATGAATGAAAATATCAAAAGGTTAGTACTGCATTTGCATTTTATTAATTTACTGCATAGAATTTGGAAATTTACTGCTAGTTATGGGGGAATTTTAAGTTACAAATTTTCATCATAATTAGATTTACTGCTTGTGGGGAAAATTTTAGAAATGAATTTACTGCATTGTTATTAAATTTATAAATTTATAAGTGTAAGAGATTAATAGAATTGTTGAAATCTGTTTGATGAAATTTGCGATCTTTATTTGTTTTTTGTGGTTTTTGTAGGTGATCGTCGGATGAAGGCTAAAAATCTAAAGAAAACATGGATAAAGTATGGTGAGTTTTTTAATATTTTAATTAATTAGTATTTTTCATTTAATTCATACTTACCTGTTAGTCGTCGGGGAAAAAACCGTGGGGGAAGATGTCGTGGATGAGATCGGAAGTTGTTAGTAGTTTAGCTAAGATGCGGATGATATTTTTAGTCTGAAGCAGTGGCCAAAGCAATTGAAGTGCCTTAATAGTGGTTAGTTCTTCAGTGCCAACTGCAAACTCATAAGGTGTGTTTTGGATTAGATTATATAATTTGTGATTGAATTTAGTGTTGTGGATGAATTCTAAAATTGGGATTTCTATAGGTTGTACAAACTCGTGCGGGATAAGGAAGGGTCGGGATTCTTCGGCGTTGAAGGTCTTGGTGATGGGACAGAAGATGTACATTTGGGTTATGGGATCATAATTGCGAAGAATACCATGAAGGTTAGTATCTTTAATGCAATATGTGAAATTTAGGAAAAATGGTGAAGTGTATTTGGAATTAATGAATTGAAAGCGATGGTGTGGTTGTCTAGAGGGTGTGTGTAGGTCAAAGTGATTTTGGATGAAGCGATAATAACTATATGTGTGGGTTTGTTTAGTGCGCAACATAATATCGTGTGAGCAGTGTAAATCTCTTTCGTGTGGTGCAAGGAAATGAAAGGTTAGTGAAAATATTTGGAAGCGTTCTTTAAAACTTTCGTATGCTTGTGTGTCTGTTAGTGCTTCTGAAATAATGTGATCAAACTTTCGGTCGAAGATGTTTAGTGTAAATATATATGGTGTCTTGATGAAAAATTTCTCGGTAATTTGTGGATTAGCGAAGCGATCGTCGTCTAAGAATTGATCTTGGTTAGCTCTGATGATGTTGTGATCATAGTATTCGAGTGTATATTCGTTAGCTCTAGGTGCAGTGTGTGTTTTTAGTGATTTTTTATATCCAACGTAAGTAAATTGTCTAGCGGTTAGTGGTGTAGTGAGTCGATATAGCATGTCCGTATTTCGCTCTATATCGATGTGAGTGTTAGATAAAGGTAAGCAAAGAGGGTTAGTAAAATGATAATATGAGGTCCAAGAGAGAGTGGGCATTAAAACGTATTCATCTACAAAGTTGCGTGTTTCGTTAGTGTCGTGGGGGGTGTTTAAGGTGTATTGTGGGAATGATGGTAAGGTGATGGCTAAAAATTCTTTTGTGTTAGTATGCTTGGGGTGGTTGATGTATTCACGGGCTGTTCCTGGTTTTGCTGGGAAAGGATGGTTGGGGAACTTTCTTTTAAAAGTGCGGTAAGCTCTATTAGTGTTGAGTGAAGATTCAGTTGATGTGGATGATGGTGCTAATGATTCAGTATAATTTGAAGAGGGTGTAGGGGTAGGGGGTTGGATGAATTTATTGTGGAGGAGATTTGGTTTATTGTTGGGGTATGGAGGTGGTAGGGTTGTTGTTGAAGGGTAATAAAATTATCTAGCTCTGGGGAGATTCGGGGGGTGTCTGGAGAATGAGATGATTGGTCAGAATGGTATGAGGAGTAGGTTGGGGTAACTTGGGAAGCATAAGAGGGTGTGGGAGTGATTGGGTCAGGGTTATTGGATAATATGGGTTGAAAAGGGGGTTGAGAAAAATTAGAAGAGTTATGAAAATTATTGGATGGGGATGGTTCTGAGTCGGCAAATTCATCGGGGGTTTCAATATTCGGGTTATTGAGTTGTGAGATGGAATATAAAACTGAGATGTGTGAATTAGTGTCGGAATTCATGCCTGATGTTACATTACTAGATGGAAAATCGGGTGGCGGAAAAGCAAAAAGTGGTATTATTGGGATTGGAGAGGTAAGATTGGTTGGGTGGGAATTTGATCGGTGTAGTGATCCAAGTTGGCGGCTCATCGTGGGCTAAAAAAATGATTATTTTGAGACTGAAAAGCGGTGGTATGGGGTTGTTCAATAATTTGTTCATAAGTATTTTGATCTTGTGACTGGTGTGTCATTATATGTTGGATGGGACTTTGTGATGTGGTGAGTCGAAAATTTGGATTATGTGTGATGGCTAAATTTCGAAAATTTCGTGGGACTAGGGATAGTGGATGGTTATTTGGTAGGGGTGGTAATTGTGGTGCCGTTGGCGTTATGTCTACATTGTTATGTTCTTCGTCGTATGTATTTTGTCGTGTTGCTATTTTTGTGTTATATTCTTTTATTTGTGCGTCTAAAAGAATTTTGTTTATAGATGTAGAAAAGATTCCAAAAAATCCTGCAAAGAGTATGCGTGCTACGCTTGCTTGTCTGTTTACTTGTGTGTGTATAGCACATGTGTTGTAGATTCCTTTTAAAAGTGAGAAAAAAAATCCAATAAAGTTAAACATTGCGTATAAAATAGTCAATTTTTCTAAGATGTAGTAGGGCCATCCTAGAAAATCGAGGATCTCATTTTTGAGTGTAACAAAGCTAAAAATGTTAATTGGTGATATATCTTGGGGACGGTATTTTTCACCGTTTAGATATATATAATCTTTAATGTCTTTAAAATATCCGCTATAGTCTTGCGTGTAGATATCGGCAAATCCTGCGGTTTCTGCAAGTTTGCGTAAATTTTGGTCTATTGATTGTCTTTGTATAGTGTCCATTTGTGTTAATAATTCTTGGAATTGTTGTGTTCTAATGTGATGTTGAATATCTGATTTTGAATAGATTCCTATTGATTGTAAGTCTATATTTGGGTTTCGAGCAATAGCGCGAATGCTTTCTGGTGAAAATTTTTTGAGTGATTGCATTAATGTGGGATATGGAGTGAGAAGATAATATTTATTTTCATCAGGGTTTAGTTGTACTACATTGTGGCTGTTTTCTGATCCACATGGGACTGCGGTATCCCAGAAATAGGTTCTTCGTGAAAGTGTATCTTTATTCTTGTAAGCGTGTGCTTCTGGTGTCATGGGGTTTTAGATGTCCACCAGGTTGTCCGTTGCTTTTTTCAAAATTAACTGGTATATAGGATGTTCCTTCGTTTGGAGGATGACCTGTGGCATATGGGTCGATTTTTACTTTTCCAGTGGTCATGTCGAATCCTTTTTCGTATTCAACTAATATTTCAGAGTATTGTGTTCTGTGAAGTGGATTCCTGTATTTACATGCAAGTTCTGTATCTTGATATATTTGAAAACGTGTCAATTTATTTTCTATATTGTCTATGTTTCTAAAATTAGAACTTAGTTTTCGTGATGGATGGACTTGTTCATATGGAATTGATTGTATAAAATATTTTTCGTGAAATTTTATCATACGAGCGTGTATTTTTGCTACTTGAAATGTTGTACATGTATCTTCGGGGAACCAAACAATTGTTGCTTGTGTTCTCGTTGTAGGGTCGCAATAACCTTGATCATTTTTACAAGGTAATCGGATTCCTTGATAGATCATTGTATTATCTGATAAATCTCGTGTTAGTTGTATTTTTTCGAGTTGTATTTTCCAATCGAAAAACATTATTTCTTGGTATCCTTTATTTTTTTGTGTCTGCTTTGCAGTTTGATGGGTCATTTATACCAATGTGTGGTATCCAATGTTTATCGTGTAGGTCATAGGTTAATCGTCCGTGTGCGCCGTTGTATGGGTATTTTTCGTCTAGTTTTATATGTCCTTGGTGTCTTTCAAGTTGTGATTGATGTACAGAGTCTGAAAAAGCTTGAAAGTTAACTAACTTTCTTGCGGAGTTTTTATTTTGTGTGATGTTTAGTCTAAGTAATTCATTTTTACAATCGTCGGGATTGAGATGTAAAAGACGTTCTATATTACTCTGATAGAATGATTCATGGTCAAGTCGGTTTTTGTTTCCGTTCGAGACTTGTGAACAATGTACTTTCTTTTCGGAAAATGTTGCTGTGAATTTATAACCTGTAACTGTTGTTGCTCGGGCTTTTGAATAGAGTGTTGCTATTACATTTGTGGTTTCTATAGCTTGTGGTTCTGTTTCACATTGTGATACTTGATTTATTGCATATTTGTGTAGTGTTTTTTGTTCATTTTCTTCACAATCGTAATTTGTTACTAATAAATCTTGTGGTCCTGTACGAGGGGAAGGGTTTATGTTTTGATTTGAGATTACTAGAAAAAGGAGTTGGAGAAAAATTAATAATTTTAGAATATACATGTGTATGATAATCCTGAGTATGGATTATAAAATGTAATGTAACCAATTGTGTTTTTGGTATATCTGTCGTATTTATATATTACTTCAGTGGTTATAAATGGTGGTGGTAGTGATTGAGCTGTTATGTTTGGTGGATTTAATGGGTAGGGATGTTGGGTAATATTATTTAACTTAACTGTGATTTCAAACTTTAATTGTAAACTGTTTTGTTGGAGTATTTGAATATTGTGATCACGGATATCGTTGTGAATATCTTGGCGATATTGTAATCTATTAAGTGCCCAGTTATGAAGGCGGTTACTTTCTTGATGTTGTCCAAATAATGGTGGAGGTGCTGTAAATGTATTCCAATCTAGTCTTAAAGGAATATTTATTGATGATTGTTCTCGATATCTGGCGTCGAGATTATTTGGAAAATTTAAGTTAAAAGGTGGTGGTGAAATCTGGCTTATTGATGGTGTTGATGGTAGTGATAATGTTTCTGGTAGTGATGAGGATGTTGTTGTATCCGTAGAAATATCTATTGGATTATTGACTAAATTTAATTCACCTTGTGTAAATGAATGTGTTGTCCAATATGGTAGTCGTGATGCCTGGTTTGGGGGGTTAAAGGGATTTTCACGTATTTGTTCAGATGTTGGTGTTGAACCTAAGTAATCTGATGGTAGGCTTGAGGTGCTACGTTGTGAAAGAAGCGTAGGGGTTTCTGGTGATATACCAATGGGGTTTTCTGGAGTGTTTTGTGATGGGGATTGAGGTATATCAAAATGAACTCGGGGAGTTTGAAAATTTCTGTTTCGTCGAGGATGTATAATTTGTCTATTTATTTCGACTGTATTTTGGTTTTGACTAGGATTTCTTATTCTACTTAGTTCTTGTGGTAGTGTTGGCTATAGGTTATATGTTGGTTCGCTTAAAGGTGCTTGTCGTTGAACTGGTTCTAGTGGTTCTGATAAACGAGCATGTCGTTCTTCAAAAGTGTATGGATTGTCTTGAAAAGAAATTCGTGTAGATGTTTGAGGATTTTGAGTAATTGAAGGTGGTGTTTGGTTATCTTGGGATGATGTCGGTGAAGACTGATTCTGCGACTGTTGGGTAGCAATTTTTGATGGATTTTTGAATTGTTACTTTAGTGGGAAGGTTTATGTTTATTATAATATTCTTCCAAAAAAAGTATTAGAAGGATTGTTGCTAGGGCAAATGTGAAGATTGCTTTCTTTATACATTTACATATTGTCAAAATGAGGGATGATAAAAATGTTATGAAAATTACAAACAATAAAAAAATATCGGTTCTACTGAAAATTGTTCGTATCATTTAGACAAGTTGTATAAATCGTACCTGTGGATATAATCAAGGGTTTTGGAAAGTTGGAGGAATAGTTCGAGTATAGTGTAGAAAATTTAAAAAATGTTACAAAAAATGATTAGTGTTATTAGAAAAGATTCAAGTATATCAAAAAGAAATATTATAAAGGTTTCAAGTATTGTAAAAAAATGTTTAAAATTTATGAGTATTTGAGTAACTGATTGAGAGAAGAGCATTTAAGAAATGATCTCTTGGTCGAATATTTTTTGCTGTTTGAGGCGATTTTCTAGTGTGGTCGGATTATTTATTAGTTTTTTGACAAGTGGGTTGAGTTTTGTAAAAAATTGTTGGGGGCAATTTTCATGGTGATTGGGAGGTCGTCTTTTTCTTTATTTTTGTTTGTCAAATGATCCGGGGTATGGTGAGATTTTTATACTTTAGGCTAATTAAAATGTTCATTTTGTTACCTTAGGCTAAGTTAACAAATTTGTTTTGGGGGTATTCGTGGTCTGAGTTGGGGAAATATTGTTGATCTTTGGGTTATTAGATAAGGGAGGGGTACGGTATTATGGTGATATTTATTTTAGTTGTCAAGTTGGAGTGGTTTGCTTATTTTTGACCTGGAGGTCGTAAAGTTATAGTTATAGATGTGCCTGGAGTTCTATATGATTCGTCTAATTGGTCTTAGTTTGAGTTAGAGAAAGTGACGGATTGGATGAATCCTATTGGTCTATTTTGAACTAGAATTATTACGTACTTGTCAGCATGTTATTTTGAAAAATGTAAATGAAAAATGTTTCGGAGGTTTCAAGATTGTGGAGTATAATGTTAAAATTACTTTTGAAATTCCACTTTCTTTAAAATTTTAGATTGAGGGATGAATATTTTATAGTTTTTACGTGGTTGATTTCGGAGTCTTGTTGTTTTTCTATTTTCTGATTTGTCGATTTGTTCTTGGGGTATTATTTGTTCGGTCATTTTTCTATTTTTTCTTTGTTTTGGGGATTCTTTATGGTTTTGTGTATTGTTTTTGGTGGCGGTTGGTTTTGTGTTTTGATTTTCGGTGGGGTTATCATTTTGTTCTGTGTTTTTCAGATGTGGTTCATTTTGAATGATTTTTAATCCTGTGAAAGAATATAATTGAGTTAATTCGCGGAGTGCGTATTCTTTTGGGTAATAAGGTAATAGGTTGTTTCGATGTTGAACGATTTCTTTTTTGTTTGAGTCGGTAATTTTATATGTGACATCAGTGGGTTTTGCAATTATTTGGTATGGTCCTTTTCGAAGGGGTTGTAATTTTTTTAGAAATTCCTTTTTGAGTATTAAAATTAGGTATTAAAACAAATGTTCCAATTTTTAATTCGGAGGCTGGTGTAAAACGTGAATTGATTTGTTCATTAATGTTTTGTCTTTGTAATAACTTTTTTGTTATTTTTTGATAAATTTCATTGTGTTTTTTATCTCTATTTAGAATCCATTCGGTGTGTGTACCGGAGGCTAGTTTAAGAATTTGTGGGTGATGAAAATGATCTTCATCGTAAGTATGTAAAGGTAGGTTATAACAAATTGAATCTTTATTTGGTTGACAATAACCTTGTGCGTTTTTATGAGAATTTGCTGTAAACATTATTGGTTTGCGTGGCTTTTGGTTAAAAACCATTTCGTATGGTGACATTCCTAAAGTTGTCGTAATTTGTGAATTATATGCTAAGGGAAATAATTTTACATCTGCTGACCATTCGGTATATTTTGTATCATTTCCGTTGATGATACATCTAAGATATTCTTGTAATGAACGGTTCATACCTTCGACTAAGCCGTTTGTCCAAGGTGCATGAGATGTACGTGGTTTGTGTTTAATGTTATATAAATGACATAGTGTGATAATTTCATTATTTATGAATTCTGTACCGTTGTCTGTAACTAAAATTTCTGGTAGTCCGAATTTTGCTATCCAGTGTTCATAGAGTGTTGTGTAAGCGTAATAAGCGTTACAATGTGGTACTGGGTTAAGTGCTACATAATGTGTAAATGCGTCAACAATTACCATAATGTAGGAGTTTCCTTCGGATGAGGGTGAAATTGGTCCTTTGGTATCAAATGAGATACGATGATTAAAGTACAAACTTTGTCCTTTAAAATCTTGTTTTTGTGCTATTTGTTTTTGATTTGGGTAAGGTTTATTTAGTTGACATACTATACAATCATTGCATAGTACTTTTATCCAAATTGGTGCATTTGGGAAGTAAAAATTTTGTATAAAATTTGAATATGTTTTTTCTGATCCAGAGTGTCCTTTAATATTTTGTGTATGTGAAATATTAAAAGCTATAAGAATCATACTTAAAGGGAGACAGGGAACTGTAGATTCATTCAGGTTATATTTTAAAAGGTCTGTATTTTCGTTAATTGTTGTGTTGTTAAATTTGCGAAAGTATCGGAGGAGTGTTTTGTTTCCTAGAATGGTTGAATCTGCCTTGACAGGTTTAGTTTTATATTTGTGCCATGATTTTAGTTGTCTAATTATCGGGTCAAGATTTTGATATTGTTTCAGTGTTGAAATTGTAATTGTTTTTGTTGGAGGGAGAAAAATGTTTTCAATTTCGAATTTAGATAAGGGTATTGTATCAAGTGGGTCGTGAAGGTCAAAAACTTGATTTATTGTGTATTTTGAATCATTTGTTTGTGGTCCTGATAAATTTATTTTATCAGTTAAATCTTCTTTTTCAATTAGTGGAAAATGGTCTTTTTTAGGCGGATGTTGTTTTGTTCGTTTTTGTTGGGTGTTATTTTTTATCCATTGAGAATATGGGATTGGTTTGAAAGTTGATGTTCCAAGTAAATCAACTTCATAATGATTATTTTGACAATCTAAATAAAGTGGGAAATGTTGTAAACTATTTATTTGTGATTGTTCAATATCAGTTTTTACTGCATATTTGCATTCCAATCGGGGTGATGTTTCGTTTTCTGCAAGGTAGAATTTTATGTTTTTGGGTATTTCAACTGTTGTTTTTCGTGTAAGTAATTCAGGTGGTGTATTTCGACTTAAGGTGTCTGGTAATGCAAGATTTTTTCCTGCAGTCCAAACTATATGTAAGTTTGGAAATTTCATTAGAATTAGTTGAAATCTGTAAACTCGGTGGTTTGGGTTAGATTTTTGTGTAAAGAGAAAGATGATTGGTTTATGGTCTGTGAATAGAACTGTTGGATGTTTTGATCCAAGTATCAGAAATTCATATTCTGTCAGTGTATATATTATGGCTGTACATTCTCTCATTAGAGTTGAGAGTCGTAGCTCTGCTTGAGTGAATAATCGAGAATTTGCTGATATGAGGTTCATTTTATTTGTACCATTATGTGATTGTAATAGTGCTGCGCCGATGCCAAAGTTCGAAGCATCGCACATTGCATAAAATGGTTGATTTGAATCTGGAATTGTGTTTGAAATTTGTTCAGTTAAAAGTTTCTTTATTTCTTCAAATCGTGTTTGATGTTCTGTGTTCCATTCAAAATTATTTTGTTGTCTAAGGATGTTATAAAATGGTCGTAGATATAATTGCATTTTATAAACATATTTACTTAAAAAGTTTAACATACCAAGAAATTCTTGGATTTTCTTTTTATTTGTTGGTGGTTGAAGTTTTTGAATAGCGTCAATGCGTGATTTCAATGGAGTGATTGTTTTTCTTTCTATATTATGTCCTAAGAATTTAACTCTTGTCAAAAAGAAGTGTGATTTATCGGGGGCGGCCTTCAGATTTTCGTTCTGAAGTATTTGGTGATATTTTTCTAAAACATTGAACATCTCGTCTTTTGTTTGTGATTGCATAAAAACATCGTCTAAATAGGTGATTGCGTTTTTCTTGAGTATTAGTGGTCTAAAAATTTTGCTCATAAAAGCTGAAAATGCTGCTGGTCCTATGGATATTCCATAGAATAAGCGGTTGAATTCATATTGTTGGTTTCCGATAACAAATTGTGTTAAACGTCGTGATTGTTCATCTAGTGGCATTTGATTGTATGCACTATTCATATCGGCGGTTGTAAAGTATTTGCCGTTTATTTTTGTTAAAATAACTTGTATTGGTTCAATGGGCCAATTACATTTTGATTCATCTATAAGTGAATTGAGGTATCTAGCATCGAGAACGATTTTTAATGATTCTCCTTTAGCTAGAATGATAACGGGGTTGATGAATGTGTTCCCTTTTGGTTGTTCTTCTTTATTAACTGGTGATATAATGTTGTATTGTTCTAAAATATCGAGTAATCTGTTCACTTTATCATGTAAGTGAATTGGTACTTTACTTGCTCTCTGTTTTTTGAAAACTGCGTCTGGTTTTAACGGGAGATGTAGTGATGAACTGATTTTTCCAACATCGAATTTTGATGTTGCATAGACTGATGAATATTCAATTAGCTGTTTGGCTAATTTTTCGAATTCGTCTTGTGTTATTTGTGAATGTTGGAAATTAAACATTGTTAAAAATTTTTGTTGGTCCTCTGTGTAGTTACTTATGTTGAATGTAGGTTTGAAATATGGAGTTTTTGTGAAATAATCCGTATTTCTGTTTTCGTTACTTATTATATTATTTATAGATAATTCTTCATTAAGAATTGTAGATTGGCAAATATCTAGTAATTGGAGTATGTTATTTACGCGATAGGCTTTTTCGTGTATTGGTGATATTGTAGCGTTGGTTTCACAATATCCTAAAAGTCCTAAAGGTAATGTTACTTGGTAAGGTGTGTTGTTATAGACATGTAAGGAAATGATATCGGAATTCGAATTTTTCAAATATTTTATGGATGAGATTGTGATTTTGAAAAATTTGTGAATAGGTTTGAATTCAAATTCTGACATATAAAATTTTTGTTTGTTTTGTTCTTTATCATATTGGTGAACTTGTTTGATTGAAAAATTATAGATATTTCCTGATAGTGGTTTTAGGTGTTTTCTTTGTTGGTTAAATATCGGGTAGAATTTTGAAAAGAATGGTGGTTGTTTATTTAATCTTTGAAAAAATGTTAAGGATGTTTCTTTTGTTTTTGTATATTTATCTTTGATTAATATTTTACTATTTAGTATGTTAATTGTTGGTATATACTTCGAAATAAATGGTATTCCAATGATATTATATTTAATGTCAGTGATATGGAATATTTGTTTAAATGGCTTATTTAAAATTTTGCTTTGTTCCATTGTTCTGGTGGGAAGGAGAAATAATTGGATTTTTCCGTAGTTTATCAATGTTGATCCTTGTGCTGTTGCTAACTTACTGGAGGTTTCAAGAGGTGTTAGCTTTGGGTGTAAAGTTTTTATTTCATTCCATGTGGGGATGTTTATTATGTTTGATTCTGCTCCTGAATCAATTAAAAAATCTATTTCAAGGTCTGGTGGTTGAAATTCTTTATTTCTTGGGCTTTCTAAGAGAAATAGTATTGTCCAAATTTTTTCTTTGGGTTGTTCTTTTTGTATATTTTGATAAATGTGGTTTGTATTTAAGCATTTTGTTTTGGTATTTTTATTGGTTTGATTTGTAGTGTTAATCTCATTTGTTTCTTGCGTCGTTGGTGTGGAATTTATGGGTGTAGTGTAATAATTTTGAAGAAATTCTGATTGATTTTCATATATGTGTGATGAAAAGGGTTGTTCATATATGACAGATTCATAGTCATTTTCGACTTTTATCATATTGATAGAAAGAGTGTTTTCAGTATCACTTTCTGAATCTGATGATGTACAGTTTATTTGATTGAGTTGTAACGTATCAGTTACTGTGTCATCAATACCTGGAGGGTCTGATGTTGTTTCTGGATTAGATTGTACTTGATTGATTTGTCTTTGATGTTTAGGTGTACTACTTCTGTGGCGATTATTAGAATTATTATAGTTATTATTATTCCGGTGTGGTGATTGGGAATAATTTCTATAACGATTATTATAACTTGAGTGTCGATTTTGTGAATTATTTCGCGATCTGTTTTGGTAATTATTGTTTGGTCTGTTATAGTTCGATCTATTATATGAGTTATTCCTTGATTGATTGTTCGGGTAATTCTGGTTTCGGTTGTTTGAATAACTTCTATTTCGATTATAGGAGTAGTTTCTATTCCTATTGTATGATGAATTTCGTGATTGGTTGTTTGGATAGTAGTTATTTCTTGATTGGGAATTAGATCTAGAAACAAATCGTTGTGTATTTGAATGTGATCTGGAGTAGTTATTTCGACTATTTGGTCTATTGTAGTGATTTTGTGATGAATTATGCGTGTTTCTTCGTTCTGGTGATCTTCCTCTATAACTTGAGTTATATGGTGATTGATTTCTTGTATAATTTGTATTGTTCGGGAGTGGTTTTCCTGAACTGTTGTTGCTGTAGACTGTTTTGTTCGGTAGGTTTTGATCTTTTTTCATGTATTGATGGAATGATTTATTTGGTTCTTTATATTTTTGAGGTTTATTTTGATTGTCTTGCTGTTTTTGTCTACATTCGGAAATACTATGTCCGTATCGTCGGCAATAATTACACCATTTTTTGAAAGATGGTTTGCCTTTAAAGTTTGGGTTCTTTTCGTAAATATTGAGTATTTCAGTGATTTTTTCAACGAGGTCTGTCTCTGATTCCTGTATATTATTAATATTAGTGGGAGTCGTTTCAATTCTGTTAACGTATTGTAATTTCAGATTTTCCGTTTCTTCTAGTTTCATCGTGATTTCTGCTTGTTCTAATTTGTCTACTAGTTTTCGAAAATCTAAATCGGGTTCTCGAATTGAAGAAGGATGGGATGCTCTCTTTTTTATTGCTATTTTCCTTAATTGTGGTGTTAAGGTCATCATTAAGATTTCTGTCATCTTTGTGTTTTTATAGTCGTGTGTATTTAATGAATATGCTTTTCGAACTAGTGTTTCGATTCGTACTGCTATTTGCTTGATGGTTTCGTTTGGTAATCTGCGAATTTCATTACATAAAACTCTTTGTTGTTGTTTGTTTCTTTCGGAGTCAAACATTTTTGAAAATTCCTGTGTAAACCTTTTCCAGTTTGATTTTATTTCTAGAGGTAGTACTGAAAACCATTTTTGGGCTGCGCCATCTAAGGTTGTTTGTATTAACGCTGTGCGTCGATGTATCCAATTTTGATGTAGTGGCGTATTAATTGGTTCAGGTCCAATATTTAAAATCAGGTTTGCTGTTACTGCATTTAAATAATCTTCTACAGAGTATTCAGGGTCTGTTCCTGTGAAAACCATTAAAGGTTTGTTTGATGTTATTGATGATCCACCCATAAGGTATGGATTCATTGTCATTTGTAATGATTCTGCTGCATTTGGCATTTGAGAAAAATTTGAAAGTTGGTTTCTTGTTATTTCATGTTGTTGGAGATAATATGGGAGTGGTATTTCATTTTGCATTTGTGATGCTTGATACGAGTGTGCAGTCATTGGATTTTGTTGTTGAATTGGTTGAAAAGATTGTGCATTAATTAGATTTTGTTGTTGAATTGGTTGTTGATGTTGTGCATCTATTGGTTGTGGAGAAAAATTTCTATGATTTGTACGTGTTCTCTGTATTCCTTGTCTACGATATTCTTGAGGATTTGGTGCAAATATATCTGGTTGTAAGAAATCATCATCTGAGGATAAATAATCCATTTGATAAGATGTCTGTTTTTTATTTTTATTTTGTTGAAAAAATGGGTAATTTTCACTGTGATCCTGTGGAGGATTTGTTTGGAAATTTATTGAATTAGGTTGGGTCATTGGGTTATCCCAATTTCGAGATCTTGTATATTGGTTAAAATTTCTTTGTGGTTGATTATATGTTTTTGATGGATGTGTATAATTATAATTATGATCTGTAAAGTTATTTCTAGTGAATGTTTTGCGTGTTTTTGATGGTATTGTCATGGGTCTGTATGTTTGGTAATCCATATGTGAATATTTAGGAGCAACCGAAGGTTTAACGGTTGATTGTAAGGTTACCTGTGTTTGTGAAGGATTTGTATTTCTTGGTGTTGTTAAATTTGGGCGTATTGGTGAAATACTTTGTTGTGTAGTTGTTGTGTGTACAATTTCTTCATTTATGAAGTGTGATGGTGTCTGGATATCTTGTTGAGTAAAATTCCTAGTTCCATTGAGGTTTTCATTGTGTATAACTGTAGAGTTTAAACTATTATTTTGTGTATCGGGCAAAAATGTATTATAGTTTAATGGTGTTGCATCAATGGTTAATGGTATTACTTTTACATAATCTCTTATGTAAGATATCGTACTTATTGCTTGACTTGAGATTGATTGTGGGAAGCTTATAAATGCGGGATGAGACCATTCGGGGTCCCAAACATAATCTGATTGTTCTGTGATAGCGGTATCATCGTTCGAGTTTTGGGGTCTAAAATTTTTTCTTGCTTGTGCAATTAAATCAATATTGTGTGTGAAATAATCTATTATGAACCATGCCAAAATTTTTTGTAGATCGTGTTTTGTATGTTGTGAAACGTCGTCTTTCGTGAAATTTTCTTTAATGATGTTTAAATAACTAGAGAGTAGTGTGATTTCATGTCGTACTTTCAAATGTTTAGATGTTTCTGTCGGTGAGACATTTGTTATTGGGATTTCGTTTTCTAATATCGAAATATAACTATATATTATTGCGAAAACTTCATTGGTGAATATGGAGTTTGCTCTTTGTGAGTTATGATATTGGATGCTTTTTATATATTCTGAAAAAACTTTTGAAAATTCTAAATCAAGATCGTCTGTTTGAATTGTATATTTTCTATTATTATGGTTTGGTGAGGTGAATTCTATGGAGTAGATTCCATACTGTTGTGTTATGTTGCATATATCTTTTAAGTAGTGGTCTATGATTTGTCTTTTGATTTTTACATCTGGGAACTCTGTTTTACATGGACTGATTCCGGGTTCAAATAAATTTAATAGTAAATTTTTGCAAAATATATGCTGTCCTCTATCAGTGGTTGCATCTACTATAAAAGGAAAGATTTCATCATCATCTGGACTTTCTTCACCTGGGGTGTGCGTTGAGCTCATTTTTTCGTTCGATGACTGTTAATATGTAATTATTAATGTGTCGAATTGGTTGATTCCAATTGTATAAATGTACTGGTTTGTGTTTATACTGCTTTTTTATTCTTCTTTTTCCTCTTTTTGATGAATTTGAAGTTGTTTCTGAGTCAGAAAAATATAATTGATCGTGAAGTGGGCAATTTTTATCTATTGATTCTTTTAGTTTGTAAAGTTCGTCTAAACTGTTGGTTTCTGATTCTGAAAATGCGTTTCGATTTTTTGAAAATCTTTTTCGTGTTATTTGTCTTTGTTTCGTTATTATTTTTCTTTTTAGTGTTTGTCGTTTTGTTCGAATGTATCCAACTGTTTGTGTATGAGGTGTGATTACAAGGTCGTATTTTTTGTTATCTATTTCACAATTGTGTAAAACGATTGTTTGTTTATTTCCTAGGTTTTTAAATGACATAAGGTTTAGGATGACGGATGCAAAAGGTTGTTAAATGGTTTCTATTTTCTTAAACTGTTAGTTCTTACGATTTTTTGGTTAGCTTAACCTGGGTCTGTTTGTTCAGGGTTGGAGAGAAAAGTATATCGATTCCGAAGAATGATTTTTTACTTTCTCGTGGCTAGTATAAGTTAAGGTGTTAACTTACTTAATCTTACTTAGGGGTAGTGATTGTGTTCGAGGGTTGGAGAATAGTAAATCGATCCACAAGGTTCAGGTATAATTAGAACGCGAGTAGTTCGTTAGATACTATTTTAAACTTACTAAGTCTAAGATTTATCCTGGGTCTGGTAAGAGGGGGGGTCAAGTGAAGGATGAATAACCGAAGTTCTTCACTGTTTATCCTAATTTGAATGATTAGTTTTGTTTAAAAATTTCTATTAGTCTTAGGTCTTTAGAAAGGGTTGGGTTGTGAATCGACGTTTGAGGTCGTTAGACACTAATTAAGTGGGTGGGGGAGAACAAAGTTGTTCTGTTTGATCCAAGGATAAGCCTTGATGATCAAATTTGAAATTTAATTAAGTAGAAAATGATTTAAGATCCAAGGATAAGCCTTGATGATCTGGTTTTAAAATTAAGTGAATTTAAGTTTTAATAAAATTTTAAATGTGTGTAAAGGAAAGATTTAGTGTTTTGATGATATTAGTGGGTTTATGATTGCTGTTATGTTTTAGATGATGGAGCTGGAACAACAGGATGATTTATGATTACTAACCATTTATTGTCATGCTACTAATTTTTATTTTTATTTTTCAATAAATATTTTTCAAACATGTTTTGTATATTACTGCAGAGTTTTAGGAAAACGATCTTAGATCTTTTTATCAATCGTTATTGTATATTAATAATTTTGTTTAGCGCCTGAAATGATTTTGAAGATTAACTTCAAGGTTTTATGTTTGCAAATGAAAATCTAAATTCATTGCTAGTAGTATTCTAAATATAAAAGTTTGTTCTGGTTTTTGCCTAACTATCATATAGCTATATGGCAAATTTCTACTTTGTCGTATGTCGTCTCTGGTTCGAGGTCTTCTTCCAATTCCGGGTAGTTCTGTTATGGTTCGGAACATTGGCTCTGATCTATTGAGTCGTAGAGACATTTCGATTAAATTATTGTCGTATAACATTTTGTAAATGTTTTTGTCTAATTTCTAATCTATTTTGGTTAATTCTAAGCTATTAAGGTTTCATATGGTTAACTCATAGAGTAATTTCGGATAGGGTACACCGTCTGCTCGTCACGCTATCTTATTTTCGGCCGGATAGATTCGTGCAACTTCTTAGTCTAATACCGATCCTAATCTTACTCTTATACTATCTAGTCTCAGGTTGTTTAACTAGTCTCTGCTAGGCTCAATAGATCTAGGGTATACTGGTTTATTGCGGCTGCTGAAGTGCTCGGGAGAGTCCAACTAATTTCTAAGTTAAATTCAAATCTCTCTGGTGCTGAAATTACAAGTAACTTCAGCACTTACAAATAAGTGGGTTGTTAGTTAGATGGATCATGATTGGTTAATATTAAATACTTTACATTGGTAAAATATCTAAATTATCCAATCATAAAATGTAGTCTAGATCAGGTTCCAAAGTTCACAAATTATGTGGAAATAATCTTGTATGCGGGAAAAATCAAAGTTATGGGATCATAATTGCGAAGAATACCATGAAGGTTAGTATCTTTAATGCAATATGTGAAATTTAGGAAAAATGGTGAAGTGTATTTGGAATTAATGAATTGAAAGCGATGGTGTGGTTGTCTAGAGGGTGTGTGTAGGTCAAAGTGATTTTGGATGAAGCGATAATAACTATATGTGTGGGTTTGTTTAGTGCGCAACATAATATCGTGTGAGCAGTGTAAATCTCTTTCGTGTGGTGCAAGGAAATGAAAGGTTAGTGAAAATATTTGGAAGCGTTCTTTAAAACTTTCGTATGCTTGTGTGTCTGTTAGTGCTTCTGAAATAATGTGATCAAACTTTCGGTCGAAGATGTTTAGTGTAAATATATATGGTGTCTTGATGAAAAATTTCTCGGTAATTTGTGGATTAGCGAAGCG
Organism: Symsagittifera roscoffensis; assembly: GCF_963678635.1. Lineage (NCBI taxonomy): Eukaryota > Metazoa > Xenacoelomorpha > Acoela > Convolutidae > Symsagittifera > Symsagittifera roscoffensis. The sequence continues at coordinate 50,263,438 of NC_087068.1, read as the reverse complement.
ATCGTCGTCTAAGAATTGATCTTGGTTAGCTCTGATGATGTTGTGATCATAGTATTCGAGTGTATATTCGTTAGCTCTAGGTGCAGTGTGTTTTTAGTGATTTTTTATATCCAACGTAAGTAAATTGTCTAGCGGTTAGTGGTGTAGTGAGTCGATATAGCATGTCCGTATTTCGCTCTATATCGATGTGAGTGTTAGATAAAGGTAAGCAAAGAGGGTTAGTAAAATGATAATATGAGGTCCAAGAGAGAGTGGGCATTAAAACGTATTCATCTACAAAGTTGCGTGTTTCGTTAGTGTCGTGGGGGGTGTTTAAGGTGTATTGTGGGAATGATGGTAAGGTGATGGCTAAAAATTCTTTTGTGTTAGTATGCTTGGGGTGGTTGATGTATTCACGGGCTGTTCCTGGTTTTGCTGGGAAAGGATGGTTGGGGAACTTTCTTTTAAAAGTGCGGTAAGCTCTATTAGTGTTGAGTGAAGATTCAGTTGATGTGGATGATGGTGCTAATGATTCAGTATAATTTGAAGAGGGTGTAGGGGTAGGGGGTTGGATGAATTTATTGTGGAGGAGATTTGGTTTATTGTTGGGGTATGGAGGTGGTAGGGTTGTTGTTGAAGGGTAATAAAATTATCTAGCTCTGGGGAGATTCGGGGGGTGTCTGGAGAATGAGATGATTGGTCAGAATGGTATGAGGAGTAGGTTGGGGTAACTTGGGAAGCATAAGAGGGTGTGGGAGTGATTGGGTCAGGGTTATTGGATAATATGGGTTGAAAAGGGGGTTGAGAAAAATTAGAAGAGTTATGAAAATTATTGGATGGGGATGGTTCTGAGTCGGCAAATTCATCGGGGGTTTCAATATTCGGGTTATTGAGTTGTGAGATGGAATATAAAACTGAGATGTGTGAATTAGTGTCGGAATTCATGCCTGATGTTACATTACTAGATGGAAAATCGGGTGGCGGAAAAGCAAAAAGTGGTATTATTGGGATTGGAGAGGTAAGATTGGTTGGGTGGGAATTTGATCGGTGTAGTGATCCAAGTTGGCGGCTCATCGTGGGCTAAAAAAATGATTATTTTGAGACTGAAAAGCGGTGGTATGGGGTTGTTCAATAATTTGTTCATAAGTATTTTGATCTTGTGACTGGTGTGTCATTATATGTTGGATGGGACTTTGTGATGTGGTGAGTCGAAAATTTGGATTATGTGTGATGGCTAAATTTCGAAAATTTCGTGGGACTAGGGATAGTGGATGGTTATTTGGTAGGGGTGGTAATTGTGGTGCCGTTGGCGTTATGTCTACATTGTTATGTTCTTCGTCGTATGTATTTTGTCGTGTTGCTATTTTTGTGTTATATTCTTTTATTTGTGCGTCTAAAAGAATTTTGTTTATAGATGTAGAAAAGATTCCAAAAAATCCTGCAAAGAGTATGCGTGCTACGCTTGCTTGTCTGTTTACTTGTGTGTGTATAGCACATGTGTTGTAGATTCCTTTTAAAAGTGAGAAAAAAAATCCAATAAAGTTAAACATTGCGTATAAAATAGTCAATTTTTCTAAGATGTAGTAGGGCCATCCTAGAAAATCGAGGATCTCATTTTTGAGTGTAACAAAGCTAAAAATGTTAATTGGTGATATATCTTGGGGACGGCATTTTTCACCGTTTAGATATATATAATCTTTAATGTCTTTAAAATATCCGCTATAGTCTTGCGTGTAGATATCGGCAAATCCTGCGGTTTCTGCAAGTTTGCGTAAATTTTGGTCTATTGATTGTCTTTGTATAGTGTCCATTTGTGTTAATAATTCTTGGAATTGTTGTGTTCTAATGTGATGTTGAATATCTGATTTTGAATAGATTCCTATTGATTGTAAGTCTATATTTGGGTTTCGAGCAATAGCGCGAATGCTTTCTGGTGAAAATTTTTTGAGTGATTGCATTAATGTGGGATATGGAGTGAGAAGATAATATTTATTTTCATCAGGGTTTAGTTGTACTACATTGTGGCTGTTTTCTGATCCACATGGGACTGCGGTATCCCAGAAATAGGTTCTTCATGAAAGTGTATCTTTATTCTTGTAAGCGTGTGCTTCTGGTGTCATGGGGTTTTAGATGTCCACCAGGTTGTACGTTGCTTTTTTCAAAATTAACTGGTATATAGGATGTTCCTTCGTTTGGAGGATGACCTGTGGCATATGGGTCGATTTTTACTTTTCCAGTGGTCATGTCGAATCCTTTTTCGTATTCAACTAATATTTCAGAGTATTGTGTTCTGTGAAGTGGATTCCTGTATTTACATGCAAGTTCTGTATCTTGATATATTTGAAAACGTGTCAATTTATTTTCTATATTGTCTATGTTTCTAAAATTAGAACTTAGTTTTCGTGATGGATGGACTTGTTCATATGGAATTGATTGTATAAAATATTTTTCGTGAAATTTTATCATACGAGCGTGTATTTTTGCTACTTGAAATGTTGTACATGTATCTTCGGGGAACCAAACAATTGTTGCTTGTGTTCTCGTTGTAGGGTCGCAATAACCTTGATCATTTTTACAAGGTAATCGGATTCCTTGATAGATCATTGTATTATCTGATAAATCTCGTGTTAGTTGTATTTTTTCGAGTTGTATTTTCCAATCGAAAAACATTATTTCTTGGTATCCTTTATTTTTTGTGTCTGCTTTGCAGTTTGATGGGTCATTTATACCAATGTGTGGTATCCAATGTTTATCGTGTAGGTCATAGGTTAATCGTCCGTGTGCGCCGTTGTATGGGTATTTTTCGTCTAGTTTTATATGTCCTTGGTGTCTTTCAAGTTGTGATTGATGTACAGAGTCTGAAAAAACTTGAAAGTTAACTAACTTTCTTGCGGAGTTTTTATTTTGTGTGATGTTTAGTCTAAGTAATTCATTTTTACAATCGTCGGGATTGAGATGTAAAAGACGTTCTATATTACTCTGATAGAATGATTCATGGTCAAGTCGGTTTTTGTTTCCGTTCGAGACTTGTGAACAATGTACTTTCTTTTCGGAAAATGTTGCTGTGAATTTATAACCTGTAACTGTTGTTGCTCGGGCTTTTGAATAGAGTGTTGCTATTACATTTGTGGTTTCTATAGCTTGTGGTTCTGTTTCACATTGTGATACTTGATTTATTGCATATTTGTGTAGTGTTTTTTGTTCATTTTCTTCACAATCGTAATTTGTTACTAATAAATCTTGTGGTCCTGTACGAGGGGAAGGGTTTATGTTTTGATTTGAGATTACTAGAAAAAGGAGTTGGAGAAAAATTAATAATTTTAGAATATACATGTGTATGATAATCCTGAGTATGGATTATAAAATGTAATGTAACCAATTGTGTTTTTGGTATATCTGTCGTATTTATATATTACTTCAGTGGTTATAAATGGTGGTGGTAGTGATTGAGCTGTTATGTTTGGTGGATTTAATGGGTAGGGATGTTGGGTAATATTATTTAACTTAACTGTGATTTCAAACTTTAATTGTAAACTGTTTTGTTGGAGTATTTGAATATTGTGATCACGGATATCGTTGTGAATATCTTGGCGATATTGTAATCTATTAAGTGCCCAGTTATGAAGGCGGTTACTTTCTTGATGTTGTCCAAATAATGGTGGAGGTGCTGTAAATGTATTCCAATCTAGTCTTAAAGGAATATTTATTGATGATTGTTCTCGATATCTGGCGTCGAGATTATTTGGAAAATTTAAGTTAAAAGGTGGTGGTGAAATCTGGCTTATTGATGGTGTTGATGGTAGTGATAATGTTTCTGGTAGTGATGAGGATGTTGTTGTATCCGTAGAAATATCTATTGGATTATTGACTAAATTTAATTCACCTTGTGTAAATGAATGTGTTGTCCAATATGGTAGTCGTGATGCCTGGTTTGGGGGGTTAAAGGGATTTTCACGTATTTGTTCAGATGTTGGTGTTGAACCTAAGTAATCTGATGGTAGGCTTGAGGTGCTACGTTGTGAAAGAAGCGTAGGGGTTTCTGGTGATATACCAATGGGGTTTTCTGGAGTGTTTTGTGATGGGGATTGAGGTATATCAAAATGAACTCGGGGAGTTTGAAAATTTCTGTTTCGTCGAGGATGTATAATTTGTCTATTTATTTCGACTGTATTTTGGTTTTGACTAGGATTTCTTATTCTACTTAGTTCTTGTGGTAGTGTTGGGTATAGGTTATATGTTGGTTCGCTTAGAGGTGCTTGTCGTTGAACTGGTTCTAGTGGTTCTGATAAACGAGCATGTCGTTCTTCAAAAGTGTATGGATTGTCTTGAAAAGAAATTCGTGTAGATGTTTGAGGATTTTGAGTAATTGAAGGTGGTGTTTGGTTATCTTGGGATGATGTCGGTGAAGACTGATTCTGCGACTGTTGGGTAGCAATTTTTGATGGATTTTTGAATTGTTACTTTAGTGGGAAGGTTTATGTTTATTATAATATTCTTCCAAAAAAAGTATTAGAAGGATTGTTGCTAGGGCAAATGTGAAGATTGCTTTCATTATACATTTACATATTGTCAAAATGAGGGATGATAAAAATGTTATGAAAATTACAAACAATAAAAAAATATCGGTTCTACTGAAAATTGTTCGTATCATTTAGACAAGTTGTATAAATCGTACCTGTGGATATAATCAAGGGTTTTGGAAAGTTGGAGGAATAGTTCGAGTATAGTGTAGAAAATTTAAAAAATGTTACAAAAAATGATTAGTGTTATTAGAAAAGATTCAAGTATATCAAAAAGAAATATTATAAAGGTTTCAAGTATTGTAAAAAAATGTTTAAAATTTATGAGTATTTGAGTAACTGATTGAGAGAAGAGCATTTAAGAAATGATCTCTTGGTCGAATATTTTTTGCTGTTTGAGGCGATTTTCTAGTGTGGTCGGATTATTTATTAGTTTTTTGACAAGTGGGTTGAGTTTTGTAAAAAATTGTTGGGGGCAATTTTCATGGTGATTGGGAGGTCGTCTTTTTCTTTATTTTTGTTTGTCAAATGATCCGGGGTATGGTGAGATTTTTATACTTTAGGCTAATTAAAATGTTCATTTTGTTACCTTAGGCTAAGTTAACAAATTTGTTTTGGGGGTATTCGTGGTCTGAGTTGGGGAAATATTGTTGATCTTTGGGTTATTAGATAAGGGAGGGGTACGGTATTATGGTGATATTTATTTTAGTTGTCAAGTTGGAGTGGTTTGCTTATTTTTGACCTGGAGGTCGTAAAGTTATAGTTATAGATGTGCCTGGAGTTCTATATGATTCGTCTAATTGGTCTTAGTTTGAGTTAGAGAAAGTGACGGATTGGATGAATCCTATTGGTCTATTTTGAACTAGAATTATTACGTACTTGTCAGCATGTTATTTTGAAAAATGTAAATGAAAAATGTTTCGGAGGTTTCAAGATTGTGGAGTATAATGTTAAAATTACTTTTGAAATTCCACTTTCTTTAAAATTTTAGATTGAGGGATGAATATTTTATAGTTTTTACGTGGTTGATTTCGGAGTCTTGTTGATTTTCTATTTTCTGATTTGTCGATTTGTTCTTGGGGTATTATTTGTTCGGTCATTTTTCTATTTTTTCTTTGTTTTGGGGATTCTTTATGGTTTTGTGTATTGTTTTTGGTGGCGGTTGGTTTTGTGTTTTGATTTTCGGTGGGGTTATCATTTTGTTCTGTGTTTTTCAGATGTGGTTCATTTTGAATGATTTTTAATCCTGTGAAAGAATATAATTGAGTTAATTCGCGGAGTGCGTATTCTTTTGGGTAATAAGGTAATAGGTTGTTTCGATGTTGAACGATTTCTTTTTTGTTTGAGTCGGTAATTTTATATGTGACATCAGTGGGTTTTGCAATTATTTGGTATGGTCCTTTTCGAAGGGGTTGTAATTTTTTAGAAATTCCTTTTTGAGTATTAAAATTAGGTATTAAAACAAATGTTCCAATTTTTAATTCGGAGGCTGGTGTAAAACGTGAATTGATTTGTTCATTAATGTTTTGTCTTTGTAATAACTTTTTTGTTATTTTTTGATAAATTTCATTGTGTTTTTTATCTCTATTTAGAATCCATTCGGTGTGTGTACCGGAGGCTAGTTTAAGAATTTGTGGGTGATGAAAATGATCTTCATCGTGTGTATGTAAAGGTAGGTTATAACAAATTGAATCTTTATTTGGTTGACAATAACCTTGTGCGTTTTTATGAGAATTTGCTGTAAACATTATTGGTTTGCGTGGCTTTTGGTTAAAAACCATTTCGTATGGTGACATTCCTAAAGTTGTCGTAATTTGTGAATTATATGCTAAGGGAAATAATTTTACATCTGCTGACCATTCGGTATATTTTGTATCATTTCCGTTGATGATACATCTAAGATATTCTTGTAATGAACGGTTCATACCTTCGACTAAGCCGTTTGTCCAAGGTGCATGAGATGTACGTGGTTTGTGTTTAATGTTATATAAATGACATAGTGTGATAATTTCATTATTTATGAATTCTGTACCGTTGTCTGTAACTAAAATTTCTGGTAGTCCGAATTTTGCTATCCAGTGTTCATAGAGTGTTGTGTAAGCGTAATAAGCGTTACAATGTGGTACTGGGTTAAGTGCTACATAATGTGTAAATGCGTCAACAATTACCATAATGTAGGAGTTTCCTTCGGATGAGGGTGAAATTGGTCCTTTGGTATCAAATGAGATACGATGATTAAAGTACAAACTTTGTCCTTTAAAATCTTGTTTTTGTGCTATTTGTTTTTGATTTGGGTAAGGTTTATTTAGTTGACATACTATACAATCATTGCATAGTACTTTTATCCAAATTGGTGCATTTGGGAAGTAAAAATTTTGTATAAAATTTGAATATGTTTTTTCTGATCCAGAGTGTCCTTTAATATTTTGTGTATGTGAAATATTAAAAGCTATAAGAATCATACTTAAAGGGAGACAGGGAACTGTAGATTCATTCAGGTTATATTTTAAAAGGTCTGTATTTTCGTTAATTGTTGTGTTGTTAAATTTGCGAAAGTATCGGAGGAGTGTTTTGTTTCCTAGAATGGTTGAATCTGCCTTGACAGGTTTAGTTTTATATTTGTGCCATGATTTTAGTTGTCTAATTATCGGGTCAAGATTTTGATATTGTTTCAGTGTTGAAATTGTAATTGTTTTTGTTGGAGGGAGAAAAATGTTTTCAATTTCGAATTTAGATAAGGGTATTGTATCAAGTGGGTCGTGAAGGTCAAAAACTTGATTTATTGTGTATTTTGAATCATTTGTTTGTGGTCCTGATAAATTTATTTTATCAGTTAAATCTTCTTTTTCAATTAGTGGAAAATGGTCTTTTTTAGGCGGATGTTGTTTTGTTCGTTTTTGTTGGGTGTTATTTTTTATCCATTGAGAATATGGGATTGGTTTGAAAGTTGATGTTCCAAGTAAATCAACTTCATAATGATTATTTTGACAATCTAAATAAAGTGGGAAATGTTGTAAACTATTTATTTGTGATTGTTCAATATCAGTTTTTACTGCATATTTGCATTCCAATCGGGGTGATGTTTCGTTTTCTGCAAGGTAGAATTTTATGTTTTTGGGTATTTCAACTGTTGTTTTTCGTGTAAGTAATTCAGGTGGTGTATTTCGACTTAAGGTGTCTGGTAATGCAAGATTTTTTCCTGCAGTCCAAACTATATGTAAGTTTGGAAATTTCATTAGAATTAGTTGAAATCTGTAAACTCGGTGGTTTGGGTTAGATTTTTGTGTAAAGAGAAAGATGATTGGTTTATGGTCTGTGAATAGAACTGTTGGATGTTTTGATCCAAGTATCAGAAATTCATATTCTGTCAGTGTATATATTATGGCTGTACATTCTCTCATTAGAGTTGAGAGTCGTAGCTCTGCTTGAGTGAATAATCGAGAATTTGCTGATATGAGGTTCATTTTATTTGTACCATTATGTGATTGTAATAGTGCTGCGCCGATGCCAAAGTTCGAAGCATCGCACATTGCATAAAATGGTTGATTTGAATCTGGAATTGTGTTTGAAATTTGTTCAGTTAAAAGTTTCTTTATTTCTTCAAATCGTGTTTGATGTTCTGTGTTCCATTCAAAATTATTTTGTTGTCTAAGGATGTTATAAAATGGTCGTAGATATAATTGCATTTTATAAACATATTTACTTAAAAAGTTTAACATACCAAGAAATTCTTGGATTTTCTTTTTATTTGTTGGTGGTTGAAGTTTTTGAATAGCGTCAATGCGTGATTTCAATGGAGTGATTGTTTTTCTTTCTATATTATGTCCTAAGAATTTAACTCTTGTCAAAAAGAAGTGTGATTTATCGGGGGCGGCCTTCAGATTTTCGTTCTGAAGTATTTGGTGATATTTTTCTAAAACATTGAACATCTCGTCTTTTGTTTGTGATTGCATAAAACATCGTCTAAATAGGTGATTGCGTTTTTCTTGAGTATTAGTGGTCTAAAAATTTTGCTCATAAAAGCTGAAAATGCTGCTGGTCCTATGGATATTCCATAGAATAAGCGGTTGAATTCATATTGTTGGTTTCCGATAACAAATTGTGTTAAACGTCGTGATTGTTCATCTAGTGGCATTTGATTGTATGCACTATTCATATCGGCGGTTGTAAAGTATTTGCCGTTTATTTTTGTTAAAATAACTTGTATTGGTTCAATGGGCCAATTACATTTTGATTCATCTATAAGTGAATTGAGGTATCTAGCATCGAGAACGATTTTTAATGATTCTCCTTTAGCTAGAATGATAACGGGGTTGATGAATGTGTTCCCTTTTGGTTGTTCTTCTTTATTAACTGGTGATATAATGTTGTATTGTTCTAAAACATCGAGTAATCTGTTCACTTTATCATGTAAGTGAATTGGTACTTTACTTGCTCTCTGTTTTTTGAAAACTGCGTCTGGTTTTAACGGGAGATGTAGTGATGAACTGATTTTTCCAACATCGAATTTTGATGTTGCATAGACTGATGAATATTCAATTAGCTGTTTGGCTAATTTTTCGAATTCGTCTTGTGTTATTTGTGAATGTTGGAAATTAAACATTGTTAAAAATTTTTGTTGGTCCTCTGTGCAGTTACTTATGTTGAATGTAGGTTTGAAATATGGAGTTTTTGTGAAATAATCCGTATTTCTGTTTTCGTTACTTATTATATTATTTATAGATAATTCTTCATTAAGAATTGTAGATTGGCAAATATCTAGTAATTGGAGTATGTTATTTACGCGATAGGCTTTTTCGTGTATTGGTGATATTGTAGCGTTGGTTTCACAATATCCTAAAAGTCCTAAAGGTAATGTTACTTGGTAAGGTGTGTTGTTATAGACATGTAAGGAAATGATATCGGAATTCGAATTTTTCAAATATTTTATGGATGAGATTGTGATTTTGAAAAATTTGTGAATAGGTTTGAATTCAAATTCTGACATATAAAATTTTTGTTTGTTTTGTTCTTTATCATATTGGTGAACTTGTTTGATTGAAAAATTATAGATATTTCCTGATAGTGGTTTTAGGTGTTTTCTTTGTTGGTTAAATATCGGGTAGAATTTTGAAAAGAATGGTGGTTGTTTATTTAATCTTTGAAAAAATGTTAAGGATGTTTCTTTTGTTTTTGTATATTTATCTTTGATTAATATTTTACTATTTAGTATGTTAATTGTTGGTATATACTTCGAAATAAATGGTATTCCAATGATATTATATTTAATGTCAGTGATATGGAATATTTGTTTAAATGGCTTATTTAAAATTTTGCTTTGTTCCATTGTTCTGGTGGGAAGGAGAAATAATTGGATTTTTCCGTAGTTTATCAATGTTGATCCTTGTGCTGTTGCTAACTTACTGGAGGTTTCAAGAGGTGTTAGCTTTGGGTGTAAAGTTTTTATTTCATTCCATGTGGGGATGTTTATTATGTTTGATTCTGCTCCTGAATCAATTAAAAAATCTATTTCAAGGTCTGGTGGTTGAAATTCTTTATTTCTTGGGCTTTCTAAGAGAAATGGTATTGTCCAAATTTTTTCTTTGGGTTGTTCTTTTTGTATATTTTGATAAATGTGGTTTGTATTTAAGCATTTTGTTTTGGTATTTTTATTGGTTTGATTTGTAGTGTTAATCTCATTTGTTTCTTGCGTCGTTGGTGTGGAATTTATGGGTGTAGTGTAATAATTTTGAAGAAATTCTGATTGATTTTCATATATGTGTGATGAAAAGGGTTGTTCATATATGACAGATTCATAGTCATTTTCGACTTTTATCATATTGATAGAAAGAGTGTTTTCAGTATCACTTTCTGAATCTGATGATGTACAGTTTATTTGATTGAGTTGTAACGTATCAGTTACTGTGTCATCAATACCTGGAGGGTCTGATGTTGTTTCTGGATTAGATTGTACTTGATTGATTTGTCTTTGATGTTTAGGTGTACTACTTCTGTGGCGATTATTAGAATTATTATAGTTATTATTATTCCGGTGTGGTGATTGGGAATAATTTCTATAACGATTATTATAACTTGAGTGTCGATTTTGTGAATTATTTCGCGATCTGTTTTGGTAATTATTGTTTGGTCTGTTATAGTTCGATCTATTATATGAGTTATTCCTTGATTGATTGTTCGGGTAATTCTGGTTTCGGTTGTTTGAATAACTTCTCTTTCGATTATAGGAGTAGTTTCTATTCCTATTGTATGATGAATTTCGTGATTGGTTGTTTGGATAGTAGTTATTTCTTGATTGGGAATTAGATCTAGAAACAAATCATTGTGTATTTGAATGTGATCTGGAGTAGTTATTTCGACTATTTGGTCTATTGTAGTGATTTTGTGATGAATTATGCGTGTTTCTTCGTTCTGGTGATCTTCCTCTATAACTTGAGTTATATGGTGATTGATTTCTTGTATAATTTGTATTGTTCGGGAGTGGTTTTCCTGAACTGTTGTTGCTGTAGACTGTTTTGTTCGGTAGGTTTTGATCTTTTTTCATGTATTGATGGAATGATTTATTTGGTTCTTTATTTTTTTGAGGTTTATTTTGATTGTCTTGCTGTTTTTGTCTACATTCGGAAATACTATGTCCGTATCGTCGGCAATAATTACACCATTTTTTGAAAGATGGTTTGCCTTTAAAGTTTGGGTTCTTTTCGTAAATATTGAGTATTTCAGTGATTTTTTCAACGAGGTCTGTCTCTGATTCCTGTATATTATTAATATTAGTGGGAGTCGTTTCAATTCTGTTAACGTATTGTAATTTCAGATTTTCCGTTTCTTCTAGTTTCATCGTGATTTCTGCTTGTTCTAATTTGTCTACTAGTTTTCGAAAATCTAAATCGGGTTCTCGAATTGAAGAAGGATGGGATGCTCTCTTTTTTATTGCTATTTTCCTTAATTGTGGTGTTAAGGTCATCATTAAGATTTCTGTCATCTTTGTGTTTTTATAGTCGTGTGTATTTAATGAATATGCTTTTCGAACTAGTGTTTCGATTCGTACTGCTATTTGCTTGATGGTTTCGTTTGGTAATCTGCGAATTTCATTACATAAAACTCTTTGTTGTTGTTTGTTTCTTTCGGAGTCAAACATTTTTGAAAATTCCTGTGTAAACCTTTTCCAGTTTGATTTTATTTCTAGAGGTAGTACTGAAAACCATTTTTGGGCTGCGCCATCTAAGGTTGTTTGTATTAACGCTGTGCGTCGATGTATCCAATTTTGATGTAGTGGCGTATTAATTGGTTCAGGTCCAATATTTAAAATCAGGTTTGCTGTTACTGCATTTAAATAATCTTCTACAGAGTATTCAGGGTCTGTTCCTGTGAAAACCATTAAAGGTTTGTTTGATGTTATTGATGATCCACCCATAAGGTATGGATTCATTGTCATTTGTAATGATTCTGCTGCATTTGGCATTTGAGAAAAATTTGAAAGTTGGTTTCTTGTTATTTCATGTTGTTGGAGATAATATGGGAGTGGTATTTCATTTTGCATTTGTGATGCTTGATACGAGTGTGCAGTCATTGGATTTTGTTGTTGAATTGGTTGAAAAGATTGTGTATTAATTAGATTTTGTTGTTGAATTGGTTGTTGATGTTGTGCATCTATTGGTTGTGGAGAAAAATTTCTATGATTTGTACGTGTTCTCTGTATTCCTTGTCTACGATATTCTTGAGGATTTGGTGCAAATATATCTGGTTGTAAGAAATCATCATCTGAGGATAAATAATCCATTTGATAAGATGTCTGTTTTTTATTTTTATTTTGTTGAAAAAATGGGTAATTTTCACTGTGATCCTGTGGAGGATTTGTTTGGAAATTTATTGAATTAGGTTGGGTCATTGGGTTATCCCAATTTCGAGATCTTGTATATTGGTTAAAATTTCTTTGTGGTTGATTATATGTTTTTGATGGATGTGTATAATTATAATTATGATCTGTAAAGTTATTTCTAGTGAATGTTTTGCGTGTTTTTGATGGTATTGTCATGGGTCTGTATGTTTGGTAATCCATATGTGAATATTTAGGAGCAACCGAAGGTTTAACGGTTGATTGTAAGGTTACCTGTGTTTGTGAAGGATTTGTATTTCTTGGTGTTGTTAAATTTGGGCGTATTGGTGAAATACTTTGTTGTGTAGTTGTTGTGTGTACAATTTCTTCATTTATGAAGTGTGATGGTGTCTGGATATCTTGTTGAGTAAGATTCCTAGTTCCATTGAGGTTTTCATTGTGTATAACTGTAGAGTTTAAACTATTATTTTGTGTATCGGGCAAAAATGTATTATAGTTTAATGGTGTTGCATCAATGGTTAATGGTATTACTTTTACATAATCTCTTATGTAAGATATCGTACTTATTGCTTGACTTGAGATTGATTGTGGGAAGCTTATAAATGCGGGATGAGACCATTCGGGGTCCCAAACATAATCTGATTGTTCTGTGATAGCGGTATCATCGTTCGAGTTTTGGGGTCTAAAATTTTTTCTTGCTTGTGCAATTAAATCAATATTGTGTGTGAAATAATCTATTATGAACCATGCCAAAATTTTTTGTAGATCGTGTTTTGTATGTTGTGAAACGTCGTCTTTCGTGAAATTTTCTTTAATGATGTTTAAATAACTAGAGAGTAGTGTGATTTCATGTCGTACTTTCAAATGTTTAGATGTTTCTGTCGGTGAGACATTTGTTATTGGGATTTCGTTTTCTAATATCGAAATATAACTATATATTATTGCGAAAACTTCATTGGTGAATATGGAGTTTGCTCTTTGTGAGTTATGATATTGGATGCTTTTTATATATTCTGAAAAAACTTTTGAAAATTCTAAATCAAGATCGTCTGTTTGAATTGTATATTTTCTATTATTATGGTTTGGTGAGGTGAATTCTATGGAGTAGATTCCATACTGTTGTGTTATGTTGCATATATCTTTTAAGTAGTGGTCTATGATTTGTCTTTTGATTTTTACATCTGGGAACTCTGTTTTACATGGACTGATTCCGGGTTCAAATAAATTTAATAGTAAATTTTTGCAAAATATATGCTGTCCTCTATCAGTGGTTGCATCTACTATAAAAGGAAAGATTTCATCATCATCTGGACTTTCTTCACCTGGGGTGTGCGTTGAGCTCATTTTTTCGTTCGATGACTGTTAATATGTAATTATTAATGTGTCGAATTGGTTGATTCCAATTGTATAAATGTACTGGTTTGTGTTTATACTGCTTTTTTATTCTTCTTTTTCCTCTTTTTGATGAATTTGAAGTTGTTTCTGAGTCAGAAAAATATAATTGATCGTGAAGTGGGCAATTTTTATGTATTGATTCTTTTAGTTTGTAAAGTTCGTCTAAACTGTTGGTTTCTGATTCTGAAAATGCGTTTCGATTTTTTGAAAATCTTTTTCGTGTTATTTGTCTTTGTTTCGTTATTATTTTTCTTTTTAGTGTTTGTCGTTTTGTTCGAATGTATCCAACTGTTTGTGTATGAGGTGTGATTACAAGGTCGTATTTTTTGTTATCTATTTCACAATTGTGTAAAACGATTGTTTGTTTATTTCCTAGGTTTTTAAATGACATAAGGTTTAGGATGACGGATGCAAAAGGTTGTTAAATGGTTTCTATTTTCTTAAACTGTTAGTTCTTACGATTTTTTGGTTAGCTTAACCTGGGTCTGTTTGTTCAGGGTTGGAGAGAAAAGTATATCGATTCCGAAGAATGATTTTTTACTTTCTCGTGGCTAGTATAAGTTAAGGTGTTAACTTACTTAATCTTACTTAGGGGTAGTGATTGTGTTCGAGGGTTGGAGAATAGTAAATCGATCCACAAGGTTCAGGTATAATTAGAACGCGAGTAGTTCGTTAGATACTATTTTAAACTTACTAAGTCTAAGATTTATCCTGGGTCTGGTAAGAGGGGGGGTCAAGTGAAGGATGAATAACCGAAGTTCTTCACTGTTTATCCTAATTTGAATGATTAGTTTTGTTTAAAAATTTCTATTAGTCTTAGGTCTTTAGAAAGGGTTGGGTTGTGAATCGACGTTTGAGGTCGTTAGACACTAATTAAGTGGGTGGGGGAGAACAAAGTTGTTCTGTTTGATCCAAGGATAAGCCTTGATGATCAAATTTGAAATTTAATTAAGTAGAAAATGATTTAAGATCCAAGGATAAGCCTTGATGATCTGGTTTTAAAATTAAGTGAATTTAAGTTTTAATAAAATTTTAAATGTGTGTAAAGGAAAGATTTAGTGTTTTGATGATATTAGTGGGTTTATGATTGCTGTTATGTTTTAGATGATGGAGCTGGAACAACAGGATGATTTATGATTACTAACCATTTATTGTCATGCTACTAATTTTTATTTTTATTTTTCAATAAATATTTTTCAAACATGTTTTGTATATTACTGCAGAGTTTTAGGAAAACGATCTTAGATCTTTTTATCAATCGTTATTGTATATTAATAATTTTGTTTAGCGCCTGAAATGATTTTGAAGATTAACTTCAAGGTTTTATGTTTGCAAATGAAAATCTAAATTCATTGCTAGTAGTATTCTAAATATAAAAGTTTGTTCTGGTTTTTGCCTAACTATCATATAGCTATATGGCAAATTTCTACTTTGTCGTATGTCGTCTCTGGTTCGAGGTCTTCTTCCAATTCCGGGTAGTTCTGTTATGGTTCGGAACATTGGCTCTGATCTATTGAGTCGTAGAGACATTTCGATTAAATTATTGTCGTATAACATTTTGTAAATGTTTTTGTCTAATTTCTAATCTATTTTGGTTAATTCTAAGCTATTAAGGTTTCATATGGTTAACTCATAGAGTAATTTCGGATAGGGTACACCGTCTGCTCGTCACGCTATCTTATTTTCGGCCGGATAGATTCGTGCAACTTCTTAGTCTAATACCGATCCTAATCTTACTCTTATACTATCTAGTCTCAGGTTGTTTAACTAGTCTCTGCTAGGCTCAATAGATCTAGGGTATACTGGTTTATTGCGGCTGCTGAAGTGCTCGGGAGAGTCCAACTAATTTCTAAGTTAAATTCAAATCTCTCTGGTGCTGAAAATACAAGTAACTTCAGCACTTACAAATAAGTGGGTTGTTAGTTAGATGGATCATGATTGGTTAATATTAAATACTTTACATTGGTAAAATATCTAAATTATCCAATCATAAAATGTAGTCTAGATCAGGTTCCAAAGTTCACAAATTATGTGGAAATAATCTTGTATGCGGGAAAAATCAAAGTTATGGGATCATAATTGCGAAGAATACCATGAAGGTTAGTATCTTTAATGCAATATGTGAAATTTAGGAAAAATGGTGAAGTGTATTTGGAATTAATGAATTGAAAGCGATGGTGTGGTTGTCTAGAGGGTGTGTGTAGGTCAAAGTGATTTTGGATGAAGCGATAATAACTATATGTGTGGGTTTGTTTAGTGCGCAACATAATATCGTGTGAGCAGTGTAAATCTCTTTCGTGTGGTGCAAGGAAATGAAAGGTTAGTGAAAATATTTGGAAGCGTTCTTTAAAACTTTCGTATGCTTGTGTGTCTGTTAGTGCTTCTGAAATAATGTGATCAAACTTTCGGTCGAAGATGTTTAGTGTAAATATATATGGTGTCTTGATGAAAAATTTCTCGGTAATTTGTGGATTAGCGAAGCGATCGTCGTCTAAGAATTGATCTTGGTTAGCTCTGATGATGTTGTGATCATAGTATTCGAGTGTATATTCGTTAGCTCTAGGTGCAGTGTGTTTTTAGTGATTTTTTATATCCAACGTAAGTAAATTGTCTAGCGGTTAGTGGTGTAGTGAGTCGATATAGCATGTCCGTATTTCGCTCTATATCGATGTGAGTGTTAGATAAAGGTAAGCAAAGAGGGTTAGTAAAATGATAATATGAGGTCCAAGAGAGAGTGGGCATTAAAACGTATTCATCTACAAAGTTGCGTGTTTCGTTAGTGTCGTGGGGGGTGTTTAAGGTGTATTGTGGGAATGATGGTAAGGTGATGGCTAAAAATTCTTTTGTGTTAGTATGCTTGGGGTGGTTGATGTATTCACGGGCTGTTCCTGGTTTTGCTGGGAAAGGATGGTTGGGGAACTTTCTTTTAAAAGTGCGGTAAGCTCTATTAGTGTTGAGTGAAGATTCAGTTGATGTGGATGATGGTGCTAATGATTCAGTATAATTTGAAGAGGGTGTAGGGGTAGGGGGTTGGATGAATTTATTGTGGAGGAGATTTGGTTTATTGTTGGGGTATGGAGGTGGTAGGGTTGTTGTTGAAGGGTAATAAAATTATCTAGCTCTGGGGAGATTCGGGGGGTGTCTGGAGAATGAGATGATTGGTCAGAATGGTATGAGGAGTAGGTTGGGGTAACTTGGGAAGCATAAGAGGGTGTGGGAGTGATTGGGTCAGGGTTATTGGATAATATGGGTTGAAAAGGGGGTTGAGAAAAATTAGAAGAGTTATGAAAATTATTGGATGGGGATGGTTCTGAGTCGGCAAATTCATCGGGGGTTTCAATATTCGGGTTATTGAGTTGTGAGATGGAATATAAAACTGAGATGTGTGAATTAGTGTCGGAATTCATGCCTGATGTTACATTACTAGATGGAAAATCGGGTGGCGGAAAAGCAAAAAGTGGTATTATTGGGATTGGAGAGGTAAGATTGGTTGGGTGGGAATTTGATCGGTGTAGTGATCCAAGTTGGCGGCTCATCGTGGGCTAAAAAAATGATTATTTTGAGACTGAAAAGCGGTGGTATGGGGTTGTTCAATAATTTGTTCATAAGTATTTTGATCTTGTGACTGGTGTGTCATTATATGTTGGATGGGACTTTGTGATGTGGTGAGTCGAAAATTTGGATTATGTGTGATGGCTAAATTTCGAAAATTTCGTGGGACTAGGGATAGTGGATGGTTATTTGGTAGGGGTGGTAATTGTGGTGCCGTTGGCGTTATGTCTACATTGTTATGTTCTTCGTCGTATGTATTTTGTCGTGTTGCTATTTTTGTGTTATATTCTTTTATTTGTGCGTCTAAAAGAATTTTGTTTATAGATGTAGAAAAGATTCCAAAAAATCCTGCAAAGAGTATGCGTGCTACGCTTGCTTGTCTGTTTACTTGTGTGTGTATAGCACATGTGTTGTAGATTCCTTTTAAAAGTGAGAAAAAAAATCCAATAAAGTTAAACATTGCGTATAAAATAGTCAATTTTTCTAAGATGTAGTAGGGCCATCCTAGAAAATCGAGGATCTCATTTTTGAGTGTAACAAAGCTAAAAATGTTAATTGGTGATATATCTTGGGGACGGTATTTTTCACCGTTTAGATATATATAATCTTTAATGTCTTTAAAATATCCGCTATAGTCTTGCGTGTAGATATCGGCAAATCCTGCGGTTTCTGCAAGTTTGCGTAAATTTTGGTCTATTGATTGTCTTTGTATAGTGTCCATTTGTGTTAATAATTCTTGGAATTGTTGTGTTCTAATGTGATGTTGAATATCTGATTTTGAATAGATTCCTATTGATTGTAAGTCTATATTTGGGTTTCGAGCAATAGCGCGAATGCTTTCTGGTGAAAATTTTTTGAGTGATTGCATTAATGTGGGATATGGAGTGAGAAGATAATATTTATTTTCATCAGGGTTTAGTTGTACTACATTGTGGCTGTTTTCTGATCCACATGGGACTGCGGTATCCCAGAAATAGGTTCTTCATGAAAGTGTATCTTTATTCTTGTAAGCGTGTGCTTCTGGTGTCATGGGGTTTTAGATGTCCACCAGGTTGTACGTTGCTTTTTTCAAAATTAACTGGTATATAGGATGTTCCTTCGTTTGGAGGATGACCTGTGGCATATGGGTCGATTTTTACTTTTCCAGTGGTCATGTCGAATCCTTTTTCGTATTCAACTAATATTTCAGAGTATTGTGTTCTGTGAAGTGGATTCCTGTATTTACATGCAAGTTCTGTATCTTGATATATTTGAAAACGTGTCAATTTATTTTCTATATTGTCTATGTTTCTAAAATTAGAACTTAGTTTTCGTGATGGATGGACTTGTTCATATGGAATTGATTGTATAAAATATTTTTCGTGAAATTTTATCATACGAGCGTGTATTTTTGCTACTTGAAATGTTGTACATGTATCTTCGGGGAACCAAACAATTGTTGCTTGTGTTCTCGTTGTAGGGTCGCAATAACCTTGATCATTTTTACAAGGTAATCGGATTCCTTGATAGATCATTGTATTATCTGATAAATCTCGTGTTAGTTGTATTTTTTCGAGTTGTATTTTCCAATCGAAAAACATTACTTCTTGGTATCCTTTATTTTTTGTGTCTGCTTTGCAGTTTGATGGGTCATTTATACCAATGTGTGGTATCCAATGTTTATCGTGTAGGTCATAGGTTAATCGTCCGTGTGCGCCGTTGTATGGGTATTTTTCGTCTAGTTTTATATGTCCTTGGTGTCTTTCAAGTTGTGATTGATGTACAGAGTCTGAAAAAACTTGAAAGTTAACTAACTTTCTTGCGGAGTTTTTATTTTGTGTGATGTTTAGTCTAAGTAATTCATTTTTACAATCGTCGGGATTGAGATGTAAAAGACGTTCTATATTACTCTGATAGAATGATTCATGGTCAAGTCGGTTTTTGTTTCCGTTCGAGACTTGTGAACAATGTACTTTCTTTTCGGAAAATGTTGCTGTGAATTTATAACCTGTAACTGTTGTTGCTCGGGCTTTTGAATAGAGTGTTGCTATTACATTTGTGGTTTCTATAGCTTGTGGTTCTGTTTCACATTGTGATACTTGATTTATTGCATATTTGTGTAGTGTTTTTTGTTCATTTTCTTCACAATCGTAATTTGTTACTAATAAATCTTGTGGTCCTGTACGAGGGGAAGGGTTTATGTTTTGATTTGAGATTACTAGAAAAAGGAGTTGGAGAAAAATTAATAATTTTAGAATATACATGTGTATGATAATCCTGAGTATGGATTATAAAATGTAATGTAACCAATTGTGTTTTTGGTATATCTGTCGTATTTATATATTACTTCAGTGGTTATAAATGGTGGTGGTAGTGATTGAGCTGTTATGTTTGGTGGATTTAATGGGTAGGGATGTTGGGTAATATTATTTAACTTAACTGTGATTTCAAACTTTAATTGTAAACTGTTTTGTTGGAGTATTTGAATATTGTGATCACGGATATCGTTGTGAATATCTTGGCGATATTGTAATCTATTAAGTGCCCAGTTATGAAGGCGGTTACTTTCTTGATGTTGTCCAAATAATGGTGGAGGTGCTGTAAATGTATTCCAATCTAGTCTTAAAGGAATATTTATTGATGATTGTTCTCGATATCTGGCGTCGAGATTATTTGGAAAATTTAAGTTAAAAGGTGGTGGTGAAATCTGGCTTATTGATGGTGTTGATGGTAGTGATAATGTTTCTGGTAGTGATGAGGATGTTGTTGTATCCGTAGAAATATCTATTGGATTATTGACTAAATTTAATTCACCTTGTGTAAATGAATGTGTTGTCCAATATGGTAGTCGTGATGCCTGGTTTGGGGGGTTAAAGGGATTTTCACGTATTTGTTCAGATGTTGGTGTTGAACCTAAGTAATCTGATGGTAGGCTTGAGGTGCTACGTTGTGAAAGAAGCGTAGGGGTTTCTGGTGATATACCAATGGGGTTTTCTGGAGTGTTTTGTGATGGGGATTGAGGTATATCAAAATGAACTCGGGGAGTTTGAAAATTTCTGTTTCGTCGAGGATGTATAATTTGTCTATTTATTTCGACTGTATTTTGGTTTTGACTAGGATTTCTTATTCTACTTAGTTCTTGTGGTAGTGTTGGGTATAGGTTATATGTTGGTTCGCTTAGAGGTGCTTGTCGTTGAACTGGTTCTAGTGGTTCTGATAAACGAGCATGTCGTTCTTCAAAAGTGTATGGATTGTCTTGAAAAGAAATTCGTGTAGATGTTTGAGGATTTTGAGTAATTGAAGGTGGTGTTTGGTTATCTTGGGATGATGTCGGTGAAGACTGATTCTGCGACTGTTGGGTAGCAATTTTTGATGGATTTTTGAATTGTTACTTTAGTGGGAAGGTTTATGTTTATTATAATATTCTTCCAAAAAAAGTATTAGAAGGATTGTTGCTAGGGCAAATGTGAAGATTGCTTTCATTATACATTTACATATTGTCAAAATGAGGGATGATAAAAATGTTATGAAAATTACAAACAATAAAAAAATATCGGTTCTACTGAAAATTGTTCGTATCATTTAGACAAGTTGTATAAATCGTACCTGTGGATATAATCAAGGGTTTTGGAAAGTTGGAGGAATAGTTCGAGTATAGTGTAGAAAATTTAAAAAATGTTACAAAAAATGATTAGTGTTATTAGAAAAGATTCAAGTATATCAAAAAGAAATATTATAAAGGTTTCAAGTATTGTAAAAAAATGTTTAAAATTTATGAGTATTTGAGTAACTGATTGAGAGAAGAGCATTTAAGAAATGATCTCTTGGTCGAATATTTTTTGCTGTTTGAGGCGATTTTCTAGTGTGGTCGGATTATTTATTAGTTTTTTGACAAGTGGGTTGAGTTTTGTAAAAAATTGTTGGGGGCAATTTTCATGGTGATTGGGAGGTCGTCTTTTTCTTTATTTTTGTTTGTCAAATGATCCGGGGTATGGTGAGATTTTTATACTTTAGGCTAATTAAAATGTTCATTTTGTTACCTTAGGCTAAGTTAACAAATTTGTTTTGGGGGTATTCGTGGTCTGAGTTGGGGAAATATTGTTGATCTTTGGGTTATTAGATAAGGGAGGGGTACGGTATTATGGTGATATTTATTTTAGTTGTCAAGTTGGAGTGGTTTGCTTATTTTTGACCTGGAGGTCGTAAAGTTATAGTTATAGATGTGCCTGGAGTTCTATATGATTCGTCTAATTGGTCTTAGTTTGAGTTAGAGAAAGTGACGGATTGGATGAATCCTATTGGTCTATTTTGAACTAGAATTATTACGTACTTGTCAGCATGTTATTTTGAAAAATGTAAATGAAAAATGTTTCGGAGGTTTCAAGATTGTGGAGTATAATGTTAAAATTACTTTTGAAATTCCACTTTCTTTAAAATTTTAGATTGAGGGATGAATATTTTATAGTTTTTACGTGGTTGATTTCGGAGTCTTGTTGATTTTCTATTTTCTGATTTGTCGATTTGTTCTTGGGGTATTATTTGTTCGGTCATTTTTCTATTTTTTCTTTGTTTTGGGGATTCTTTATGGTTTTGTGTATTGTTTTTGGTGGCGGTTGGTTTTGTGTTTTGATTTTCGGTGGGGTTATCATTTTGTTCTGTGTTTTTCAGATGTGGTTCATTTTGAATGATTTTTAATCCTGTGAAAGAATATAATTGAGTTAATTCGCGGAGTGCGTATTCTTTTGGGTAATAAGGTAATAGGTTGTTTCGATGTTGAACGATTTCTTTTTTGTTTGAGTCGGTAATTTTATATGTGACATCAGTGGGTTTTGCAATTATTTGGTATGGTCCTTTTCGAAGGGGTTGTAATTTTTTAGAAATTCCTTTTTGAGTATTAAAATTAGGTATTAAAACAAATGTTCCAATTTTTAATTCGGAGGCTGGTGTAAAACGTGAATTGATTTGTTCATTAATGTTTTGTCTTTGTAATAACTTTTTTGTTATTTTTTGATAAATTTCATTGTGTTTTTTATCTCTATTTAGAATCCATTCGGTGTGTGTACCGGAGGCTAGTTTAAGAATTTGTGGGTGATGAAAATGATCTTCATCGTGTGTATGTAAAGGTAGGTTATAACAAATTGAATCTTTATTTGGTTGACAATAACCTTGTGCGTTTTTATGAGAATTTGCTGTAAACATTATTGGTTTGCGTGGCTTTTGGTTAAAAACCATTTCGTATGGTGACATTCCTAAAGTTGTCGTAATTTGTGAATTATATGCTAAGGGAAATAATTTTACATCTGCTGACCATTCGGTATATTTTGTATCATTTCCGTTGATGATACATCTAAGATATTCTTGTAATGAACGGTTCATACCTTCGACTAAGCCGTTTGTCCAAGGTGCATGAGATGTACGTGGTTTGTGTTTAATGTTATATAAATGACATAGTGTGATAATTTCATTATTTATGAATTCTGTACCGTTGTCTGTAACTAAAATTTCTGGTAGTCCGAATTTTGCTATCCAGTGTTCATAGAGTGTTGTGTAAGCGTAATAAGCGTTACAATGTGGTACTGGGTTAAGTGCTACATAATGTGTAAATGCGTCAACAATTACCATAATGTAGGAGTTTCCTTCGGATGAGGGTGAAATTGGTCCTTTGGTATCAAATGAGATACGATGATTAAAGTACAAACTTTGTCCTTTAAAATCTTGTTTTTGTGCTATTTGTTTTTGATTTGGGTAAGGTTTATTTAGTTGACATACTATACAATCATTGCATAGTACTTTTATCCAAATTGGTGCATTTGGGAAGTAAAAATTTTGTATAAAATTTGAATATGTTTTTTCTGATCCAGAGTGTCCTTTAATATTTTGTGTATGTGAAATATTAAAAGCTATAAGAATCATACTTAAAGGGAGACAGGGAACTGTAGATTCATTCAGGTTATATTTTAAAAGGTCTGTATTTTCGTTAATTGTTGTGTTGTTAAATTTGCGAAAGTATCGGAGGAGTGTTTTGTTTCCTAGAATGGTTGAATCTGCCTTGACAGGTTTAGTTTTATATTTGTGCCATGATTTTAGTTGTCTAATTATCGGGTCAAGATTTTGATATTGTTTCAGTGTTGAAATTGTAATTGTTTTTGTTGGAGGGAGAAAAATGTTTTCAATTTCGAATTTAGATAAGGGTATTGTATCAAGTGGGTCGTGAAGGTCAAAAACTTGATTTATTGTGTATTTTGAATCATTTGTTTGTGGTCCTGATAAATTTATTTTATCAGTTAAATCTTCTTTTTCAATTAGTGGAAAATGGTCTTTTTTAGGCGGATGTTGTTTTGTTCGTTTTTGTTGGGTGTTATTTTTTATCCATTGAGAATATGGGATTGGTTTGAAAGTTGATGTTCCAAGTAAATCAACTTCATAATGATTATTTTGACAATCTAAATAAAGTGGGAAATGTTGTAAACTATTTATTTGTGATTGTTCAATATCAGTTTTTACTGCATATTTGCATTCCAATCGGGGTGATGTTTCGTTTTCTGCAAGGTAGAATTTTATGTTTTTGGGTATTTCAACTGTTGTTTTTCGTGTAAGTAATTCAGGTGGTGTATTTCGACTTAAGGTGTCTGGTAATGCAAGATTTTTTCCTGCAGTCCAAACTATATGTAAGTTTGGAAATTTCATTAGAATTAGTTGAAATCTGTAAACTCGGTGGTTTGGGTTAGATTTTTGTGTAAAGAGAAAGATGATTGGTTTATGGTCTGTGAATAGAACTGTTGGATGTTTTGATCCAAGTATCAGAAATTCATATTCTGTCAGTGTATATATTATGGCTGTACATTCTCTCATTAGAGTTGAGAGTCGTAGCTCTGCTTGAGTGAATAATCGAGAATTTGCTGATATGAGGTTCATTTTATTTGTACCATTATGTGATTGTAATAGTGCTGCGCCGATGCCAAAGTTCGAAGCATCGCACATTGCATAAAATGGTTGATTTGAATCTGGAATTGTGTTTGAAATTTGTTCAGTTAAAAGTTTCTTTATTTCTTCAAATCGTGTTTGATGTTCTGTGTTCCATTCAAAATTATTTTGTTGTCTAAGGATGTTATAAAATGGTCGTAGATATAATTGCATTTTATAAACATATTTACTTAAAAAGTTTAACATACCAAGAAATTCTTGGATTTTCTTTTTATTTGTTGGTGGTTGAAGTTTTTGAATAGCGTCAATGCGTGATTTCAATGGAGTGATTGTTTTTCTTTCTATATTATGTCCTAAGAATTTAACTCTTGTCAAAAAGAAGTGTGATTTATCGGGGGCGGCCTTCAGATTTTCGTTCTGAAGTATTTGGTGATATTTTTCTAAAACATTGAACATCTCGTCTTTTGTTTGTGATTGCATAAAACATCGTCTAAATAGGTGATTGCGTTTTTCTTGAGTATTAGTGGTCTAAAAATTTTGCTCATAAAAGCTGAAAATGCTGCTGGTCCTATGGATATTCCATAGAATAAGCGGTTGAATTCATATTGTTGGTTTCCGATAACAAATTGTGTTAAACGTCGTGATTGTTCATCTAGTGGCATTTGATTGTATGCACTATTCATATCGGCGGTTGTAAAGTATTTGCCGTTTATTTTTGTTAAAATAACTTGTATTGGTTCAATGGGCCAATTACATTTTGATTCATCTATAAGTGAATTGAGGTATCTAGCATCGAGAACGATTTTTAATGATTCTCCTTTAGCTAGAATGATAACGGGGTTGATGAATGTGTTCCCTTTTGGTTGTTCTTCTTTATTAACTGGTGATATAATGTTGTATTGTTCTAAAACATCGAGTAATCTGTTCACTTTATCATGTAAGTGAATTGGTACTTTACTTGCTCTCTGTTTTTTGAAAACTGCGTCTGGTTTTAACGGGAGATGTAGTGATGAACTGATTTTTCCAACATCGAATTTTGATGTTGCATAGACTGATGAATATTCAATTAGCTGTTTGGCTAATTTTTCGAATTCGTCTTGTGTTATTTGTGAATGTTGGAAATTAAACATTGTTAAAAATTTTTGTTGGTCCTCTGTGTAGTTACTTATGTTGAATGTAGGTTTGAAATATGGAGTTTTTGTGAAATAATCCGTATTTCTGTTTTCGTTACTTATTATATTATTTATAGATAATTCTTCATTAAGAATTGTAGATTGGCAAATATCTAGTAATTGGAGTATGTTATTTACGCGATAGGCTTTTTCGTGTATTGGTGATATTGTAGCGTTGGTTTCACAATATCCTAAAAGTCCTAAAGGTAATGTTACTTGGTAAGGTGTGTTGTTATAGACATGTAAGGAAATGATATCGGAATTCGAATTTTTCAAATATTTTATGGATGAGATTGTGATTTTGAAAAATTTGTGAATAGGTTTGAATTCAAATTCTGACATATAAAATTTTTGTTTGTTTTGTTCTTTATCATATTGGTGAACTTGTTTGATTGAAAAATTATAGATATTTCCTGATAGTGGTTTTAGGTGTTTTCTTTGTTGGTTAAATATCGGGTAGAATTTTGAAAAGAATGGTGGTTGTTTATTTAATCTTTGAAAAAATGTTAAGGATGTTTCTTTTGTTTTTGTATATTTATCTTTGATTAATATTTTACTATTTAGTATGTTAATTGTTGGTATATACTTCGAAATAAATGGTATTCCAATGATATTATATTTAATGTCAGTGATATGGAATATTTGTTTAAATGGCTTATTTAAAATTTTGCTTTGTTCCATTGTTCTGGTGGGAAGGAGAAATAATTGGATTTTTCCGTAGTTTATCAATGTTGATCCTTGTGCTGTTGCTAACTTACTGGAGGTTTCAAGAGGTGTTAGCTTTGGGTGTAAAGTTTTTATTTCATTCCATGTGGGGATGTTTATTATGTTTGATTCTGCTCCTGAATCAATTAAAAAATCTATTTCAAGGTCTGGTGGTTGAAATTCTTTATTTCTTGGGCTTTCTAAGAGAAATGGTATTGTCCAAATTTTTTCTTTGGGTTGTTCTTTTTGTATATTTTGATAAATGTGGTTTGTATTTAAGCATTTTGTTTTGGTATTTTTATTGGTTTGATTTGTAGTGTTAATCTCATTTGTTTCTTGCGTCGTTGGTGTGGAATTTATGGGTGTAGTGTAATAATTTTGAAGAAATTCTGATTGATTTTCATATATGTGTGATGAAAAGGGTTGTTCATATATGACAGATTCATAGTCATTTTCGACTTTTATCATATTGATAGAAAGAGTGTTTTCAGTATCACTTTCTGAATCTGATGATGTACAGTTTATTTGATTGAGTTGTAACGTATCAGTTACTGTGTCATCAATACCTGGAGGGTCTGATGTTGTTTCTGGGTTAGATTGTACTTGATTGATT
Organism: Symsagittifera roscoffensis; assembly: GCF_963678635.1. Classification (NCBI taxonomy): domain Eukaryota; kingdom Metazoa; phylum Xenacoelomorpha; order Acoela; family Convolutidae; genus Symsagittifera; species Symsagittifera roscoffensis. The sequence continues at coordinate 50,236,765 of NC_087068.1, read as the reverse complement.
TGTCTTTGATGTTTAGGTGTACTACTTCTGTGGCGATTATTAGAATTATTATAGTTATTATTATTCCGGTGTGGTGATTGGGAATAATTTCTATAACGATTATTATAACTTGAGTGTCGATTTTGTGAATTATTTCGCGATCTGTTTTGGTAATTATTGTTTGGTCTGTTATAGTTCGATCTATTATATGAGTTATTCCTTGATTGATTGTTCGGGTAATTCTGGTTTCGGTTGTTTGAATAACTTCTATTTCGATTATAGGAGTAGTTTCTATTCCTATTGTATGATGAATTTCGTGATTGGTTGTTTGGATAGTAGTTATTTCTTGATTGGGAATTAGATCTAGAAACAAATCATTGTGTATTTGAATGTGATCTGGAGTAGTTATTTCGACTATTTGGTCTATTGTAGTGATTTTGTGATGAATTATGCGTGTTTCTTCGTTCTGGTGATCTTCCTCTATAACTTGAGTTATATGGTGATTGATTTCTTGTATAATTTGTATTGTTCGGGAGTGGTTTTCCTGAACTGTTGTTGCTGTAGACTGTTTTGTTCGGTAGGTTTTGATCTTTTTTCATGTATTGATGGAATGATTTATTTGGTTCTTTATTTTTTTGAGGTTTATTTTGATTGTCTTGCTGTTTTTGTCTACATTCGGAAATACTATGTCCGTATCGTCGGCAATAATTACACCATTTTTTGAAAGATGGTTTGCCTTTAAAGTTTGGGTTCTTTTCGTAAATATTGAGTATTTCAGTGATTTTTTCAACGAGGTCTGTCTCTGATTCCTGTATATTATTAATATTAGTGGGAGTCGTTTCAATTCTGTTAACGTATTGTAATTTCAGATTTTCCGTTTCTTCTAGTTTCATCGTGATTTCTGCTTGTTCTAATTTGTCTACTAGTTTTCGAAAATCTAAATCGGGTTCTCGAATTGAAGAAGGATGGGATGCTCTCTTTTTTATTGCTATTTTCCTTAATTGTGGTGTTAAGGTCATCATTAAGATTTCTGTCATCTTTGTGTTTTTATAGTCGTGTGTATTTAATGAATACGCTTTTCGAACTAGTGTTTCGATTCGTACTGCTATTTGCTTGATGGTTTCGTTTGGTAATCTGCGAATTTCATTACATAAAACTCTTTGTTGTTGTTTGTTTCTTTCGGAGTCAAACATTTTTGAAAATTCCTGTGTAAACCTTTTCCAGTTTGATTTTATTTCTAGAGGTAGTACTGAAAACCATTTTTGGGCTGCGCCATCTAAGGTTGTTTGTATTAACGCTGTGCGTCGATGTATCCAATTTTGATGTAGTGGCGTATTAATTGGTTCAGGTCCAATATTTAAAATCAGGTTTGCTGTTACTGCATTTAAATAATCTTCTACAGAGTATTCAGGGTCTGTTCCTGTGAAAACCATTAAAGGTTTGTTTGATGTTATTGATGATCCACCCATAAGGTATGGATTCATTGTCATTTGTAATGATTCTGCTGCATTTGGCATTTGAGAAAAATTTGAAAGTTGGTTTCTTGTTATTTCATGTTGTTGGAGATAATATGGGAGTGGTATTTCATTTTGCATTTGTGATGCTTGATACGAGTGTGCAGTCATTGGATTTTGTTGTTGAATTGGTTGAAAAGATTGTGTATTAATTAGATTTTGTTGTTGAATTGGTTGTTGATGTTGTGCATCTATTGGTTGTGGAGAAAAATTTCTATGATTTGTACGTGTTCTCTGTATTCCTTGTCTACGATATTCTTGAGGATTTGGTGCAAATATATCTGGTTGTAAGAAATCATCATCTGAGGATAAATAATCCATTTGATAAGATGTCTGTTTTTTATTTTTATTTTGTTGAAAAAATGGGTAATTTTCACTGTGATCCTGTGGAGGATTTGTTTGGAAATTTATTGAATTAGGTTGGGTCATTGGGTTATCCCAATTTCGAGATCTTGTATATTGGTTAAAATTTCTTTGTGGTTGATTATATGTTTTTGATGGATGTGTATAATTATAATTATGATCTGTAAAGTTATTTCTAGTGAATGTTTTGCGTGTTTTTGATGGTATTGTCATGGGTCTGTATGTTTGGTAATCCATATGTGAATATTTAGGAGCAACCGAAGGTTTAACGGTTGATTGTAAGGTTACCTGTGTTTGTGAAGGATTTGTATTTCTTGGTGTTGTTAAATTTGGGCGTATTGGTGAAATACTTTGTTGTGTAGTTGTTGTGTGTACAATTTCTTCATTTATGAAGTGTGATGGTGTCTGGATATCTTGTTGAGTACGATTCCTAGTTCCATTGAGGTTTTCATTGTGTATAACTGTAGAGTTTAAACTATTATTTTGTGTATCGGGCAAAAATGTATTATAGTTTAATGGTGTTGCATCAATGGTTAATGGTATTACTTTTACATAATCTCTTATGTAAGATATCGTACTTATTGCTTGACTTGAGATTGATTGTGGGAAGCTTATAAATGCGGGATGAGACCATTCGGGGTCCCAAACATAATCTGATTGTTCTGTGATAGCGGTATCATCGTTCGAGTTTTGGGGTCTAAAATTTTTTCTTGCTTGTGCAATTAAATCAATATTGTGTGTGAAATAATCTATTATGAACCATGCCAAAATTTTTTGTAGATCGTGTTTTGTATGTTGTGAAACGTCGTCTTTCGTGAAATTTTCTTTAATGATGTTTAAATAACTAGAGAGTAGTGTGATTTCATGTCGTACTTTCAAATGTTTAGATGTTTCTGTCGGTGAGACATTTGTTATTGGGATTTCGTTTTCTAATATCGAAATATAACTATATATTATTGCGAAAACTTCATTGGTGAATATGGAGTTTGCTCTTTGTGAGTTATGATATTGGATGCTTTTTATATATTCTGAAAAAACTTTTGAAAATTCTAAATCAAGATCGTCTGTTTGAATTGTATATTTTCTATTATTATGGTTTGGTGAGGTGAATTCTATGGAGTAGATTCCATACTGTTGTGTTATGTTGCATATATCTTTTAAGTAGTGGTCTATGATTTGTCTTTTGATTTTTACATCTGGGAACTCTGTTTTACATGGACTGATTCCGGGTTCAAATAAATTTAATAGTAAATTTTTGCAAAATATATGCTGTCCTCTATCAGTGGTTGCATCTACTATAAAAGGAAAGATTTCATCATCATCTGGACTTTCTTCACCTGGGGTGTGCGTTGAGCTCATTTTTTCGTTCGATGACTGTTAATATGTAATTATTAATGTGTCGAATTGGTTGATTCCAATTGTATAAATGTACTGGTTTGTGTTTATACTGCTTTTTTATTCTTCTTTTTCCTCTTTTTGATGAATTTGAAGTTGTTTCTGAGTCAGAAAAATATAATTGATCGTGAAGTGGGCAATTTTTATCTATTGATTCTTTTAGTTTGTAAAGTTCGTCTAAACTGTTGGTTTCTGATTCTGAAAATGCGTTTCGATTTTTTGAAAATCTTTTTCGTGTTATTTGTCTTTGTTTCGTTATTATTTTTCTTTTTAGTGTTTGTCGTTTTGTTCGAATGTATCCAACTGTTTGTGTATGAGGTGTGATTACAAGGTCGTATTTTTTGTTATCTATTTCACAATTGTGTAAAACGATTGTTTGTTTATTTCCTAGGTTTTTAAATGACATAAGGTTTAGGATGACGGATGCAAAAGGTTGTTAAATGGTTTCTATTTTCTTAAACTGTTAGTTCTTACGATTTTTTGGTTAGCTTAACCTGGGTCTGTTTGTTCAGGGTTGGAGAGAAAAGTATATCGATTCCGAAGAATGATTTTTTACTTTCTCGTGGCTAGTATAAGTTAAGGTGTTAACTTACTTAATCTTACTTAGGGGTAGTGATTGTGTTCGAGGGTTGGAGAATAGTAAATCGATCCACAAGGTTCAGGTATAATTAGAACGCGAGTAGTTCGTTAGATACTATTTTAAACTTACTAAGTCTAAGATTTATCCTGGGTCTGGTAAGAAGGGGGGTCAAGTGAAGGATGAATAACCGAAGTTCTTCACTGTTTATCCTAATTTGAATGATTAGTTTTGTTTAAAAATTTCTATTAGTCTTAGGTCTTTAGAAAGGGTTGGGTTGTGAATCGACGTTTGAGGTCGTTAGACACTAATTAAGTGGGTGGGGGAGAACAAAGTTGTTCTGTTTGATCCAAGGATAAGCCTTGATGATCAAATTTGAAATTTAATTAAGTAGAAAATGATTTAAGATCCAAGGATAAGCCTTGATGATCTGGTTTTAAAATTAAGTGAATTTAAGTTTTAATAAAATTTTAAATGTGTGTAAAGGAAAGATTTAGTGTTTTGATGATATTAGTGGGTTTATGATTGCTGTTATGTTTTAGATGATGGAGCTGGAACAACAGGATGATTTATGATTACTAACCATTTATTGTCATGCTACTAATTTTTATTTTTATTTTTCAATAAATATTTTTCAAACATGTTTTGTATATTACTGCAGAGTTTTAGGAAAACGATCTTAGATCTTTTTATCAATCGCTATTGTATATCAATAATTTTGTTTAGCGCCTGAAATGATTTTGAAGATTAACTTCAAGGTTTTATGTTTGCAAATGAAAATCTAAATTCATTGCTAGTAGTATTCTAAATATAAAAGTTTGTTCTGGTTTTTGCCTAACTATCATATAGCTATATGGCAAATTTCTACTTTGTCGTATGTCGTCTCTGGTTCGAGGTCTTCTTCCAATTCCGGGTAGTTCTGTTATGGTTCGGAATATTGGCTCTGATCTATTGAGTCGTAGAGACATTTCGATTAAATTATTGTCGTATAACATTTTGTAAATGTTTTTGTCTAATTTCTAATCTATTTTGGTTAATTCTAAGCTATTAAGGTCTCATATGGTTAACTCATAGAGTAATTTCGGATAGGGTACACCGTCTGCTCGTCACGCTATCTTATTTTCGGCCGGATAGATTCGTGCAACTTCTTAGTCTAATACCGATCCTAATCTTACTCTTATACTATCTAGTCTCAGGTTGTTTAACTAGTCTCTGCTAGGCTCAATAGATCTAGGGTATACTGGTTTATTGCGGCTGCTGAAGTGCTCGGGAGAGTCCAACTAATTTCTAAGTTAAATTCAAATCTCTCTGGTGCTGAAATTACAAGTAACTTCAGCACTTACAAATAAGTGGGTTGTTAGTTAGATGGATCATGATTGGTTAATATTAAATACTTTACATTGGTAAAATATCTAAATTATCCAATCATAAAATGTAGTCTAGATCAGGTTCCAAAGTTCACAAATTATGTGGAAATAATCTTGTATGCGGGAAAAATCAAAAAGTTAACTTAAGAGGACTCGAAAAAATTTATTGAAAAGTAAAGCGTTTTTTTATAGATCCGAGCAAGTTTTACACCCGGGTTGATAAAAAAATGCTTGTAATCACTAGCGGATTTGGGGCCCCCTTTGCATTATCGTCCATTTTTGGCTGGCTGACGTTCATATTTTTCTAAAGGGGCCTTGTGCGCCAAAATATAACATTGAGAGGGGAGCGCGCGCCGCAAAAATGCAGTTTTTGCTCAACATTTCAAAAGTGCCTAAAAACGCATGTTTTGGCCTGTTTTTTCAAAAATTTCTCATACAATAGAAGCAACAAAAAAGTATATTTTGAAGGAAAATTGCTCTTTAAACTTTTTGATTATGAATGGCATAAAACATATTTCAAAATTTTTCTTAGATTTCTGAACTTTATTTCAAAAGGTTTTTGGGAAAAAAATGTCAAAACATCGAATCTGGTCTTTTTTAGTTTTGCTTTCCATACAGCTATAGTTTTTACTTTCTATCAATTTTGAAAGATTTTTTCTGAACAGGTGCGCATCCAGAAATTTCTCGGAAGGGTCAGATTTTCAAAATTCAAAAAAAAAATGTTTGACTCGCTCCGAGAACACTATAAAAACCCTATATTGATGAAATTTTTTGCACCACATAGTTTTGTGCGCTGCAAAATATGGACTAAAAATTGCGTGTGGACCAACATGGGCGCCAAAGGCGCTTTTAGAAAAGCTTTACGGTTTCTCGGGCATTAATAGATTTCATGAAACAAAGCCAAAGGGAGAGTTTTTTGGTTGATGAGTGAGTCAGTCCCCCTTTAATCCGCCCCTGCCATTTTTTTCATCATCTTTAGATTTTATTTGGTTGACAATCGAATAAACAAAGAGCAGACTTGAGCCATTAGTGATCCGATTTTCAAAGAAGATAACGGAGCATACATGTGAAGTTCAATTTCAAAAAGATACTTTATCTAAAATTATTCCTATTACTTTTGTGGGGGTTTGAAAAATGCTTAAATGTTAATATACTTGTAGTAATTTTTCCGCCTCTCTATAATAAAAAAAACCTACGTGCGTTATATTTAATCGTGACAAATTATCGTGCTTTCAAAATCACACCAAGAAAAAAATGGGTTAATTTATTTCAATTAATATACGAAGTTGATTCAGTTTATTCACCTAAATTGAGTAAAATTTGAAATAGAAAACGCGTTTCTCTATAGTTGGGTTGATTTCAGACAAAAAAAAATTTTTTTAAAGTTAACCAAAGTTAATATAAAGTAAATTTTTTGCAAAATTCAGACCCAAATAATACTACCCTTAAAAACGATCGTTTACGGTTTTTTACTCGATCAAAAGTTACGCTAAAACTAGGGTTTGATCTCAAAAAATTGACGCAAAATAATTAATTTTTTTTTAAATTTTTAAAATGGTCTTCGAGGTTTTTTTTTAAATTCGCTCCCCTCGAGAAAATTTTAGATCCTCCCCTGTTTGTAATGCAACTCCAAATCTAGGATACAAATACCAATGACACAAACTGAAACAATTAACTTTTTCTTAATATTTATTGAGCTGCATAAGATGCGTGGTATAAACTAGTGTCTAAAACTAACCCAATTTGAGAAAAACGTGTTTTAATTTTCAAATTTTTTTCTTTTTTGTCATTAATTTAAATCAGCATTGTAAATGAATTGAGTTGGCCTAACCCACTTAAGTCTCTGGAGTGACTTTGAGTGCGTGAAAGTGAGCCACGCTTGAATGTTACGTGCGTAAGCTTTCATCATAATAGAAGGAGGCGAAAGCTGTTCTATAGATTAGGATGCGAAAATGATTTGCAAAAGGCCCCAGATACTGCTCGTATCAGTGCAAAGTCCTGACTTGTTCGACTCAACCGAAAATTATTTAAATAGATCAAACAGCGTGCCTCAGTTCAATTTGCAACGATTTCTAAGCCGTACTATTTCTTCTCTTATGTTTTAAAAGCACGAAATATATTGCGCTTTATTTGTCCCAAATTGACCAAAATGGCAATCTTTTAACCCCATAGCTTTAAAAAAAATGTGAGAAGCAGCATGGCAAAGCCCTGAATGTTCCATCTGCCTTTTGAAGCCAAATAAAAGTTTTTTTGGTTGAATAGTTGACGAAATAATTGTAAACAAAACGCAGACTTTTCTTTAATTTTTTTCCTACCTTTTATCCCCCCACACACTATGTAAAATACAAATGATGTGTTTAACATCTCGTTATGTTCTAAAAATACTAAACTGCTGGGGTCAATTCATTTTGGAACGCATTAACTTGGTGCTTACGCGTGTTATGAGAACGCAACCATCGTGCGTTAATTAACCCAAATTGGTAAAAGTAGCGAATGGACCAAGTTGACATCGTGCTCCCTGTACAGGTTTGGGGATGCTGATTTGGCTCTAAGTGGGAATTTTCAGCCAATCAGAACTGAGCATTTCACAAACAGCAGTTAACTTGATGCTAGCAATTTGCATACCCCGGGTAACTTTACGAAAAATGATCACAGGTGAAGTATCTATTAAATTTTAAAATCAAAAGCTTTTGTTGATGATGTTTAAAAATTTCATCATCCTGGCACAATTAGTCATTTTCTTCGAACAATCAAGGTTTAAAAATTTCTAGGTTACTAAAAAAACTCTCGTTCTTTATAATAACGCCCTTAATAACGTTGCTGCGAGTAACAACATAGTTGAAAAATTTCCAAACAAAAGGAAAGATCAATTTCTATAAAGTAGGTAAACAGTGTTCAATTTTTACAAAAATAAAACTCCAGCCGACAGGTCAAAAGGTATCTGCATTTACCACTTCAGCTATTAACAAAAGAAAACTTTGTTCCAAACTGAGTGAAAAATTGCGCTAAGTTTGTTGGTAAAAACGATCAAGATCAAGAACTTCTGTAACAAAAGTGTTATTGTAATCAATGCAAATCAGTTCAGATTTAGGTTATTAAAAATCAAATGTTCTAAATGAAATTGACTTTTTGGTTGTTCAACAGAAGTAATTTTTTGAGCAAATAAACAATAAATAGTTCTTTATGACCAACTAATTGCAATATTTTGCAAATATAGACAAATAAAAGCCGTGTTTTACGATATTGTGTTAGGAAACAAATAAAAAATTAGGAAACTAGAGTACGGCTGGGATAAAATATCTGCTGCGATTCAACAACCTACTTTCATTAACAATATTTCACAAAAAAATAATATGTAGCTGAGTTTTGAAATCAATTACATAAACAGACAAGTAAAATCCAATTTAATTATGAAGTTTCAAGTGCGTGATGGATGTGTTGTTTAAAACTCAGTTGCAGACATTGACATTGATGTAAATTGTTCTGTTTGGAAACTGGGGATTTTTTATTAGGATTTTTTATTATAAATTGTTCTGTTTGCAATCTGCGGATTTTTTATCAGGGGAGAGCGCGCCCCAAGAAAATGCAATTTTTCTGTTTTAAGTTTTCCAAAAAGGGCCTAAAAACGTTATTTTTGACTTGTTTTTCAAAATTTTGCCTTGGGCGCAGTAAATTTGGCCAAAACAGGGACTTTTTAGTGCTCTGGGAGAGCTCGAAATCAATTTGGTCGATCTACAAAAATGGTCATACGAAATTTTAGATTTTTTTTAAAATCCCCCCCTCGACAAATCCTAGATCCGCCACTGTTCACAGCATAGAAGTTTGAATTTTTACTTTCATGCATAGAATTGCCATAGCGTTTAAATAACAAGCGAGTTTCCCAATGCATGAACAGATTTTTCATATCGAATTAGTATCGTTTATTTCGAATTATTCAAAGATCGAATCGATTCAAAAAAACTTTTGATCGTTTCGATTGTTCTTTAGTGTCTGAAGTAGATTTTGATCAGAGATTTCAAACACACATGTTCAAGATTCAATTTTTTTTACCGTTTTAGCGTACGTCATTTAATTTTTTCAGTTGGTATTAGATTTGTTGATTGCTGAACATTAACACGAAGGACATGCCGTCAGTAAAAAAAAACATGTTCGAAAATAATAGGAATTGTTTTAGACACTGAAAGACTGAGCTCTATCTCCGTAGAGAATGCTTAAAGATTAAAAGTTTTAGTAAGAGGTAATTTTATCAATTCTTCGAGCTATGATGCAAAACATTACTTTTTGTTTAGGTCAGTGAAAAGTTTTAACTCTTGTCCCGACTTTTAAAAAAAGGGAAGAATATTTATGCTTGGGGTGGTATTTTTCTTCGGACAAATTTTTTAAAGAGTAAGTGAACTCACTTGAGAGTTTGATCCCTCGAGTTATGTGAAACCAACCGCGGTGCGCTAAACACTATACTAACCTGACTGCAGGGGTTATTCGAAACGAGTACGAGTCTGAATAAACTGCTGCTCGCTTAATATTTTGATGATGAAAATCTAATGCAAATCATTTACGCGTGGCGAATTAGTACTCCTTACGAAGTCGCTCCAAAATAATCCAAGCAAAAAGTCAGTCTTATTAGTTTCATATACGACCAAAATTTTAACACCTTAAATTTTATTTCATGAGCCTAAACTTTAGAAAAAAGTATTCGAGACCAATTGAAGGGCAGTCAGAATTTCCAGTATTTTAGCCTGGATATGAGTAATCTTATATGAGTTGGTTCTTGGCTGAGAAGGCTTTAGTTTCATAATCGACAACTCGATTGAGTGAAAGTTCGTTTCAATTTTAAACTTCCCTAGTAAGGTATTTTTCTATGAATGAAAAAAAAAATCGATTTTAAGAGGCATGGTTTTTTCTGATGATTGGTTCCGGATCACAAACCTAAGGACGTTCTATAAAAAACCTGCAAAATAATTGCAAAAATCTCAAAAATTATCTGCATTTTAAATCTTACTTTCGAAGTAAATGGAGTGAGTTTAAATGGAGTGAGTTATAGAAAAAGGTATTGTACTCTACGTGGGTAGAAAAACTTACATTGAAATTTTGGTTGTAGAATCTCGTGGCCTCTTTTGTTACTTTGACTTTGTCTGATCATTAAAGATTTAAAAAGAATAATTTTAAATTTTACACCAATCATTCATTAAACTGTTTGTTAAAAAATCAGTATATAGACTCAAGCTTTAAAAAAAACTGATTTATGTGTTCCGACTGTTGAAGAAAAACAGAAAATTTTCGCGAAGGTTGTGTTTTTCAACCCAGACCAATTCTCCAACGAAAGCTGAAAACCATAGATTTACCAAGCGAGTGTGCGTGCACACCATTAAGTCGGCAGAAATCTGCAAAAAAAAAACGCAAAAGCAACCTCTAAATTTTTTCTATAAATGTTTCATTGAGAACACTTACTCAATTTCCAAAATTTTACTTTTCTACGATTACTGTCACTTGCATGGGTTTCCAAGAAGATTTGGAATCAAATATGGGGCATATTTCTTATCTTTAACTTATATCTCTTTTTGTAAAAAGTTCAAAATCAAAAATATATTTTTTTCAATTGTCAATCATAGATCGAATAGGGTTTTAAAAAGATTTTACGGTGAAAGCGAAAAGGTTTCCCAAGTCCTTAAAACTACTTGAGCCGACACTGAATTTATCAGTCAAAATGTTATTTAGAACTTAGAAATTACAAAACAAACATCCGAAAATATTATTTTTCCTTTCTTTTTGTGGGATTGCATTCGTATGTTATTAATTACCCAAATTTTTGATTTAGTCAATTTTTTTGGTATTACGGTTAATTTAGAACAAATTTAGGCTTTACTCAAAGTTAGCTTAAGAAAATCGTTCTCCCCTTAATCGATTTGGGAGCGAAATTGTACGGTTGATCCGATTTCTCATTTTCAATAAAAATTTATTTTTTTGATTGTAGTGTTTGCAAATACTGGTCGAAAATATTTTTGAAGCTCTGAAAAATGTTAATGTTTTCAAGTAAAACTTTACTCGAGTAAGTTTTGTTTTTTTCTTTCAAAATGAATATTCATCTAATTTACAAATACTTGGACGCAAGTTATTAGTCGACCGGTTTCACAAAGTGAGATTTAAGGTAAGTATGGGTTAACTTGTAATTATCCCCCAAACTTAATCATCTCAAGAACAACTCGGATGTCAAGATTGATATCATTTCAAAGCCCGATTGAGGTGGAGTCTTTTCTGTTATACGGACTAACTAAATTATCGTTAATTGAGATTCTGTTTTATTGAAAACGCCGAGAAACCTTTTCGCTGATATTAATTTTAACCAATCGATTCAAGCATGATAATCAAACTTTCAAAATAGCAAAGAAGCTCGTATAACAGAGGAGACCCGATTTAGGTTCTGAATTCCAGAAAAAAAAACAAGTTTCTCTAACGAGAAAAAAAGTCTAAATGGTTTTGGTTCTCAGACAAAATTAGACAAAAATTGAGAAAATGAAGTTGATCTAGAGACTCTAATCGTGCTAAGGTGATAAAGTGCTATTATTTGTACCCTCTAGGCCCATGAGAAGCGTAAGGCGACAAAATACTCATATAGGAACCATAAGCGTAAGGCCTACAGTTACTCCCTCCAGGAAGTTATTATAAATGAAGATCTAATTTAATGTTGATATTCGATTGTTTTTGTAATTATTTGACAATAAAACACCCCGGTTAGGGATTAATAATTTCCGCTCAAGTCATGGAAATTCAATAGACAGTTTTTTATTTGATACTCCTGATAGCCTTAAAAATGAATTTCGTGAAGGCCAATTTCCTTTGTATTTTTTTGAGAAGCTCAAAAATTGTCACGGCTGTTATAAACTAAAAAAGAAATTGGAACACGGTTCGACAGCAATTAAAAAATTATTTTAATACTATTATTTCCTCTTTGTTTCGGCAATTTTTACCGTTAATTATTTTAGTTTTCATCCTAACTAAAAAGTAACCAGAGATTTAGAAAAAGTGAGCCAAAGTTTTTCAATATTTTATAAGTTTCCTAATGCATTATTATTTTTAATCTAGTGTGGGCGGAACAGTTTGTGCTACTAGCATAGCAACCGTCTCTTAAAGTTTTTAGGTTTTTTTGTAGTGATGAAGCGCATTAAACATCCTTCAAAAAATGGAATATTAGATCCATCATTGGTAAATAAAACAAAAAATTATTGGTTTCAACATAATATTGGATTGATGGATTGACTCAGTTCGTTTATCAATAGAGTAAAAATAAATACCAAAGTAACTCTTTTCGTTCTCTGATACTAAGAATTAGGAAATGTAAGGCTATGGAAGCTGTCACTGATAGAAAACTTGCATCGACGGAATGGAATTAAAAGTTTTTCCACTTATCATCGTGTAGGATTAATGAGCAAACAGAAAAATAGCGACACAGATTTTCAGTTTGTCAAATTCAGTTACTATAGCCTTTTTTCTAATTCCCTAATTATTCAAGTATTAAGAAATGTACGCACAAATTAACAATGAGGGCATCTTAACTTGAATTTAGTAGGAATCAAACAGCTCAAGGAGTAAAATTGGATACTAATTGGCTTCCCAAGTCTTCGCGAATATTGGCTTCCAAAAATGACCTCATATAAGGTACAATTATGCCTTAAGACTCTTCGTACGTTTTGCAAAAAAAAAATATATACTGTTTTACCCGGGTCGAGGTCCCAGATTTATTTCCAGACTTTAAGAGCCGCACCACATCTGGATCCGCATCAAATTGTATACTTGCGCCAAGAGTTTGAGTCTGGAAAGAGTTAAATTTGCAAGAAGTAGCGCAAAAACAAAACCAATATCAAAATTGGAACAAAAATGCAAAAATTAGCGCAAAAACAAAACTAACATCGAAATCCGAAAAAAAAAGTTCAGCAACCTAGACAGCTCGTGTATCAGTGTAAACCCCTGAATTTTCAGTTCTATTTAAAGCTGCAGAAAAAGATTTGTTGAATAATATATAGAAAAAAAGCATAATATTTTCAGCATTTTTCAGTATGTATTTTGCGTCTTGTTCTTGTATCTGATTAATATGTGACTTGTCAGCTAATTACTTCTTCCGTTTTTTCGAAAGTCGGAACAAAAAAAAATTAAAACAGGCCGACACATCAGAGAAACAGTAATGGGTCTTAGATTATTTCAAAAAGAAAAGCAATTTTCCCATAATCATCAAAAATATTGTGGATTTTTTGTGAGATTTACCAGAATGATCTTTTTAAAAACCCTTTTTTTGTATTTTTTCTTCGGTTTTTAAAATTTGGTTTATTTTGACGGAAAAAGTGTCTGTAGAAACATTTTCAGTCATAAATGAATGTCGTAAAATACGATCAAAAGTTAGTGCATAGTTGGCATCCAACGTCTAAAGTTGTATGATCATTATTCAAAGTTCTATGAGCTACCGTGAGCTTTAAGTGATTCCCATCCTGTCAGGAAACTCTAGAATCAAAAATTTTCAAACATTCAAATTGAATTAAGTTTGCTTAAAACATGAATTGTTGTTTTATAGATGCAAAAAAATACACAACGCAGAATCATTGCAACTTTTGGTATCAGTGCAAACTCTTCAATGAAATGAATATCGTTTTAGCTGTCTTAATTTTTAAGTTAGCGCAAAAAAAAAACTTTTTTTGTTTACTGAGGTAAGTGAAAATTTTCTGTTCGACCTAGCAAGTGACAACAAATAAAATTAGTTTTATGTTCAGACAAAAAGGAAAATGATCGCTTTTTATCAAAGCGAACTCCTAAATTTTTCGAATGTGCTTTATTTCATCTCTGGTTGCTTTGTTTAAAAAAAAATTTAAAAAACTATTAGTCAAAAATATACTTTTTTTGAATTTTCCCACCACTGGCAGGATCAAATATAGTGATTGGTTTCGCATGTGCTGAAAACAAGTCTAGTGATACAATTTTCATATATCAAAAAACTCTTATCATTTATTTCTATACAATGCCACAGAAAAAATCATAATAGAGAGCCATGACTAGCATTTGTTGTTTTGTATTTCGGCCTAAAAACTAAAACGTTTCAAACAAATTAATGAATCAATAAATCGAAAACAAAAGAAAGAACCCAGAAGTTTAATATCAAAACTACACATTGAGATATGCAAGTGGGTTTTATTTTGTTTTCTACATAGTATTAATACCAAAAAAAAAACATAGTTTTTGTTTATGGCTAGGAAGTGCCTACTTCAACAAAATCAAAAATGAAAATTAAGCAAGCTCTTTGCACAGATATGAGTGTATCATATCGTGTAATAACAAAAATAGCAAAATTGCTCGTATCAAGACGAAGCGCTGAATGTTCCAACTGCCTGTTGAGGTCTATGGAGCAGTAATAACATAATAAAAATTAGATGTAATGAAAAAACAATGAACTTTTTTTTTCTAATTTGAGATTTTTTTTGTGAAATTCATCCCCCACGTCATTTAAAGTGCAAAGTGATTATAAAGATTCTGGCTGGTAAATAAGCTTCCTTCATTTAATCTAGAAAATTTTTTGAGACGGATTAAATCTCGGCCTACGCGTTAAAACCACAAAAAATATCGCGCGTTAATTGTCCCAAAATGACAATCTTTAAATCCCAATAACTTTATAAAACATGATCACAGGTGGGACATATTTTCAAATTTAGGCTCAGGACTTCAATACTTTTAAAATAATCTTAGAAAAAAATGTCAAAAATGGCTAGTTAAAAAATCAAAATTTGTATGAAGAAAGAAAAACCACCTCGAGCACAAATTCTCAGTTAATTTCGATAGAAAAGTCGAAACAATAAAACTGTTCACCATATTTTATGAGAGGTTACAGTTTGCTAGGCTATAAAAGGAATCAACCTTGTAATCAAGTAAAATGAGAAAGAAAATGAATGAATAATTCATATAGATGAAAACTTGGTGCGGGTTGCGCGTTCATTAATGCTTGCTGATAATTCAGATTATTTTAGTTAAGAAAACAAAATTTCATTTCAAAAAGACTCAATTCCGCGCATTCGAATTTATAAAAAAATTATGACAATTTTAATTATAATTTCTAATAACGAAACTACTTTTCTCTCGTCCCATTTTAAGGCCATTGTAACAATGATTAACGAATTTTTCCAACGATGTCCGCTTTGGCCACTTCAAAAAATCAAATCACCTAAAAAGTTTTTTTTGACTCACTTCATTAAGACTGGTGAAAAAGATTAAACAAAAGATATATATTTTATACACAGGAGCCTCTGGAGCTTGAAAGATAACTGTCAATTTGATTTGCATACCATTTGGTTGCTTTACTTATTTCATCGAGTTTTATGTCATTTTTATGGCTGAAATCAGGTACCATATCGCGTAAAAAACATGAGTTATCACGCATGAAAAACGAAGGGTGATTGATCATAAAGTTTTTCCTCCGAATAGATAAATTGTTTGACAGCTGATGCAAAGAACAGTGTTAAAGATATTTGTCAGTTAAGGGTCAAATTTTTGCAAAAAAAAGAAAGATCGCTCAAGAATATTGTCTTAGAGAGCTGAGAGAAAAAATGACTGCTTTCCTAGCTAGATAATTAAGGTATTAAGAGTTATCACACAATAATAGAAAATAATCTATATAGATGTAACAGTTTTTTGTAGTTTTCAGCAAAAAAAAAGTCGCTCGCGAAAATCAAATTCAATTAAGTTTTATACTAATGCAAGCCTCAGTCCAATTTGGAACGCAATATATTGCTTCATACCCTGTGTTCTAAGATCGCAATCTTTTGCTTTTTAATCATTTTAAATTGGCCAAATTGGCAAGCTTCAAACGCCAGTAAATTTACAAAAAATGATTACAATTGAAATATCTTTTTAAATTAAGGATAACAATATCTCTCAGAAGGTTTAATAAATTTTTTCAAAAAAGTTTGCTTAACAAGTTGAAAATTGAATGAAAAAAACCACACCCATAATAAACATTCCTCACTTTCTTCGAAAGTCGGAACAATAAAATGAACATTATGTTTTCATTTGTTTTTTTTTGCAATTTGTTTGGAAAAAATGCTTGTCATTTTGGAAAAAAGGCTTGCCATTTTGTCTTTATAATTGATATAATTTTTCGATCCGAGAGAAAATCAAGCTGTTGTAGAACAACGCAATGAAAATCAGCAAAAAGTTAGAAATCATCTTTTTACAGACCAAAATTTCATAAAAATCATCTGTAAAATTTGGTCTGTAAAAAAGTTGCATCGTAAAATTTCATAATTGGAAATGATTTGATTAGCATCTTTTCCATTAATCCATTAATCAGGTATGATAAATTTTTTAAGTTTTATCGACCTTGCTAATTGAAAACTTGCCATTGGTACGCAATAACTAACCAAAATGGCTTAATTGGTAAATATTAAACCTTAAAAAATGTTAACCCCTTTTTATGAATTATTGTGAAGTTCAGGATGGCATCAATAATTTCAAATGATAACCTAAGAGCCAAATTTTTTTTTAGAATAAATATCCAGTCAGGTACACAGCAAAAAAGGTTTGCAGATTGAATTAAATATTGAGTCACGCAAGTAAGCTTTCAGTGAATGTCTCACAATAATATGAAATAATTCTGAAATATCAAGTGCGATCTGAAACGTTACTTTTTCAGATATCGCAAAAGGCTCAGAATTGATAATAAGCCAGATTGAATTTTAAAGCCTATAACTTTTTCGTAAATTGTATTAGGCGACAACAATTTTTATCAAAAAACAAAAAAGAAAAAAGAAAGCGCTTTTGATCTACGTTAATGGAACAAATTGCGATAAAAAAACAGGAAATCTTATAAGTATAACTTCCGCATTTGATTGTTTAGTTAACCCTCAAAAAGGAAGTTTGGAATAAAAGCATTAAAACTCGGACTTTATCGTTAAAAATTAACGAAAACCTTTTTTATCAAAGAAACAAGTGCCCATATAATTAAAACATTTTGACAAGTCCGCTTGAGTTGGAGCGGCGGGTACTGCACTGGTTGGTATAAATTGTCCTTGATTTTGATGGGGAGTACTTGTCTGCTGTTTCGATTCTGATTCTAGTTCTGGCTCTAAAGGGCGCTACTTTTAGAAAAACTTGAATTCATCCAAATCAAAAGTCAAGTTATTAGTAATGGTGCGAATGCGGGGCTTTTCGCACCATAAAATTGATAGATGAAAAAATTTCAACCAAACAAAATCATTAGACGTTTCTATTCACTAAATGTGCAAAATTGAAATCGAAGTTAGCAAAAAATGAGTTTTAGCAGTATAGCCAAGTTTTGCAGATATCTGACATTTTGTTGTTTTTTAAAAAAAAAATGGTTCTCCTAAAATTTTTCAAGTTTTAATTTTTTTTCATTGTGTTTTAAGTCTGACAATATTTGATAGCTCACATTTCTGCTTACTTTGCAGCAGGGCAATTTTATTTTATTGGAGTACAGTGCTGGTTTAAATTATCCGGATAAACCGAACGAAATTTGATTTTTCACACACGTTTTTATCAAATTGGGTTAAAATTGGACAAAAAAAAACAGAACAAAAATAACTTAGAATTTCATCAGAATTAATATGGTGCAATTTGTAATATGGTGCAATTCTCAACCAAAATGTTACCCCAAAAATGGGTCATTTAGACTTTTTTCAATTAATCAAGAATTACGCTGGAATTACTTTGGTAATTGATGAGAAAGATATATCACAAGAAGCCTTTTACAGAGCCCAACCAAGTTTAAGCGGGGTTAAATCTCCAAAAACCTGTATAAGTGAAAATGTTTTTGCGTGATAGTCAAGAAACGTGATTTTTACTATATAAAACCCAGAATCTTTGCTTAAAAACAAATTTTAAACAATTTGCGCAATTTTGGAGCTTAAACATTTCTTAAGTTTGTTGGGCTGTGTATGAGGCTTCTTGTGATATATCTTCCTTATCAACTACCAAAGTAGTTCCAGCGTAATTCTTGATTAATTGAAAAAAGTCCAAATGACCCATTCTTGGGGTAAAATTTTGGTTGAGAATTTCGGAGAAAAAATTGCACCATATTAATTCTGATGAAATTCTAAGTAATTTTTGTTCTGTTCTTTTTTTGTCTAATTTCAACCCAATTTGAGAAAAACGTGTTTGAAAATTCAAGTTTTGTTCATTTTGTCCGGATAATTTAAATCAGCACTGTACTTTTTTGCTTAAATTAAAAATTTTGGATTTTGCGATCCATGTGAGTTTTTTGGAAATTCATTTCTGATAGGCTGAAATTAGTTTTCCATCTTTTGGTCAAACCATCATAATGGACGTCGTCAATAATTTTATTAGAAATGTTTAATGAAAAACATATTGTTCAGCGCTTTCAAAAAATAAACATGTCAAAAATTAGACACGTCGTAATCCAATGAGAATCTAGACACAATTCTGATTGGCTCAAAGCGTGTCTTTTTTCTGACCTGTTTATTTTGCTACGTAACCACAAAATGTATAAAAATCGCTGCCAGAAAATCTTAAAATAATGAAAAACAGCAAAACCCGGGAGCTCGTCCCCAGTAAAATTTGCATGTGTTGAGATTGCTTTTTAGCGACAAAAGATTGTTTCTTATTATTGAAAACACACCTTATTTTTGTTCATTTCATCGCTATTTAAATTAGAAACCGTCATTTTTTGTGTGTGCAATTTCTTTTAAAAAAGAAAAAATAAAAAAAATTTCAAATTAGTGTTATTTTTTTCTGCGTGTTGTGATGAAAAGATCTAGACAAAAAAATTAGAGCTTGGCTTACTCAGCAGTCGTAGTAAAATAAGCAAATTGGTCAATAAATTTGAAAACTGAGGAGAACAAGCAAAAAAGTAAAATAATTCACGTTTTGATAAATCTTGTTGCAATTTTTCGAAAAAAAAAAACGCAATTAAATTTACTCGAGTAAAACTAAGTTTTCACGGCCGAGTTTAAGCTATTGCAAGCTTTCAGGCTATAACAAAAAGTGATCGTAAGCGTGCTCGCTCGCTTTATTTGCAAGAATTAGGGCTATCAGGTTAGATTTCAAACCTGTTTTTCTCGATATTGGGACCTTTTTTGAACTTTTTTAAACTTCATTTAAAACACGACTGAAGAGCCTTTGATAAGATATATCACTCGACCAGTCAGTTTCGATGATCAATTGTGGTACCCTTTTTTGCAAGAAAAAAAAGAAAAAAAATGAGTCAGAGCTGGATTTTGATAAAGGGTTTTTCTGACTTATCACTGAATCTGCGACTGCGCCAACCAACTTATTCAATAAGGTATCGATATTTTACATTGCTCTTAAGATATTGCACAATAATTCGAACGGACTCATGTCTTAATAAAGTCACAGATACTGTATCACAATTTTTTTATCAAGTTTATCTTTTTGATAGTGATACGTTTCCTTAAAACGTATCACAATAACAAAACTAAGATCTAAAATCAATTTTTATACAAGCAAGCTTAGAAATTGTTTAATTTTATATAATTTAAAATGTCGCTGTAATCAAGTGGTAACAGCCTCTGCCTCTGCCTCTGAAAATTTAGTCATCAATTAATTTCCATTTCTAATTCAAGTTGGCTCTCAGTATCCAAATTTAACATGTTGCGAAAATCGAAAGAAACAAAAAATTAGATGAGAAAAATTTTGGTTAATTTTTTGAAAACAAGATTTCTTTGCATCAAGGTTAAGTTTTAAATCTTCCTACTACCAATATAATTAGATTAAAAAGATTAATTAGGAAAGCAGTAGTTTAATAAAACTCTCCACATGAGGAAATTAAATAACTGGCCACTCGAATGCGCGAAAACCTCTGAACTATTCAGTTGTCAGAATTCATAATTTCGAATAAAAAATAAACAAAAAGTTCATTCAGCTTTGGACAAATCGCAGGGCGTCGAATGACTGAGAGTTTGCGCGACTTCGTCTCTCGGCGCATGGGAATAGCCCCCCTAGCCACCCATATTTGGTTTAAGTTATTCTCAGTTAATTTAAGAGATCTATGACAACTGGCATAAGCCATTCCAATGGATGTTAGGCTTCCAAAAACCATGAATGAGTTTAAATCGCAGTTCAGTTATCTCTGACGTTAAAACTTGCATGATTAAGTTTTTCACTCGATTGATTACAAACCAGTTTTAATTTTTTCTAATTTTTTTCAAAATTTTTAAAAGATTTTTGGTCGTTCTGTTTTTTTTCCAGACAAAATTTGATTAGTTAACTAGCCATTCCTGTCAATTTTTTTTCTCGAAAACTCAAAAAACATCCCCCGTACCTTAAAAAAAACTTGGAAACCAGATTTGAGCATCTTAAAATCTTGCCTATTTCAGATCTTGTCCAGACATGGTGCATGTTTCGTTTGGACATGGACTTGTCTGAATCAGGACTGAGGCAGGTATGGATTCTATCACAAAAGCAGATCTGCTCAAGGCATGATTCAGACCTGGAGCATAGATGGGTCAGACCTGGTGCAGATCTGCTCAGATCTGGTTCAGGTCTGACCCATATATGTTCCAGGTCTGAATCAGACCTTGAGCAGGTCTGCTTTGTGACAAAATCCATACCTGCTTCAGTCCTGATTCAGACATGACCATATCCAAACGAAACATGCACCATGTCTGGACAAGATCTGATAAAGGCAAGATTTTAAGATGCTCAGATCTGGTTTCCAAGTTTGTGTTGGATAGATTTCCACTCACTAAAATTTCAAAACGACCCCTGGGCAGATCAATTCAAGGGTCTAAAAACAGTTTTATTCAATTTTTTTGAAAACAAGGCGAAAAAACAAGCCGTTTAAAAGACTTATTGAAATGTTTTATTTTCAATATTTTAACTAAAACCCCTACCATATGTTGAAGAACAAGAAAATGAACCACATAAATGGGCTCTTCCCAATTTCCAACCCCCCTCGTAAAATTATATCAAAAGTGCAAAAACTGGTCACACATCAATGTGCATGTTGAAATTGCCGTACAAATTTGTTCCCTTGTTCACGCTAACACGTGTTACGCAGTTTATAACATTAAAAATTGTTTTAAATACTTTCAAATATTGAATTTCAGAAAAAATCGAAGGGTGGTGGAAACTGGAAAAGAGCCCATAAGTCAGATTTTGAGCTCGAAAATAAGCAATGCAATCATAGAAAATTATCATTGTAAATCAGGTATTGGGCTATAAAACATTTGTAACATCAGCAAATTGTCGATATACATTAAAAATTGAGCTCAAAAGTTCTTATATTGTTAATAATGTTATTCGTTTTTTTTTCAAATATGTATTCCAAGTTGGGGGCGACAGTTTGAGAAAGAAAAAATAAAATATCAATTAGAATACTTAACACTAAACAGATGCTACAAAAGTAAATTGCAGAAATCTTCATAACCACCAAAAAGGTCAGATATCAGGATCATAGTCAAAATAATGGGACACTTAAAATATTACCCACGTTTTCATAGTACATACATGTCGCAATAAAAACAGTTATGTTCTCTCGCAGTTAGATACTAATTGGCCAATAAACGGTTCTAATGAAAAAGTTGATTTTAATGGGTAAATTCAGTATTTCAAACTGTGTCAGAG
The DNA here is from genome assembly GCF_963678635.1 of Symsagittifera roscoffensis. Taxonomy (NCBI): domain Eukaryota; kingdom Metazoa; phylum Xenacoelomorpha; order Acoela; family Convolutidae; genus Symsagittifera; species Symsagittifera roscoffensis. The sequence goes on along the minus strand of NC_087068.1, from coordinate 50,214,980 downwards.
CTAAAATCTGGTTTAATTTGAAAATCAACCCGAAATGTGGCGAAAAAACAACAAATTCATTAACATCCACACTCAGTTAACCTCCACACTCAGTTAACATCCTGCCCCCCAAATCCGTTCTAGTAATGACGGTCAACATCAATAAAGTAAAATAGTTTTCTTTTCCTGTTATAGAGCCCTTCCACATCAAGTGGCACAAATAACACTCCTGCTAAACAATTAATACTTTTTAACAATTTTTTTTTCAATTTCTACAGACCGCGGGGAAGCTATTTTGGAATAATAGAGAAAAGCTGAAAAACATTTTTTGTTTCGCAGGTTTTTGTTTTTAGCCACCCGACTTTTCGTTCCAGAATTATTACAAACACATTATTCGAAAGCTCTACGTCTGTAGAATTTATTTCTATGCGTGCTTTTCAAAAACTGAAAACAAGGACGTGATTTTAAACGAATTTTAGTGTTATTTGTTAAAATAAATATTTTCAACGAAAAAAAAACAAGACACATGAAAAAATTGAGAATTCGTTCAAAAATTTCAAAAAATTTTTTTCAGATCTGATCCTCTCTGATGCAGTTCAGGACAGATATGCAATCTCACAACAAATGGATTCACCCTGGGCATATCTGTATTTTTTTTCTGTAATATTAAAATTTTTGTATCTTCCAGGTCTGAACATGTCTGATACAGTTCAGGACAGATATGCAATCTCACAACAAATGGATTAACCCTGGGCATATCTGTAATTTTATTTTATTTCTGTACGGGCCAGTCTTGAGCTCAAAATTTAGAAAATTTTTCACAGGTGATGAATTTTATGCCACTCTTAATTCAAATTCGTTATTTGAAAGGTGCCAGTCAGCCAACTTGCGATAATTAAGGAGCGATTTATATCATATAAAGCCTGAGCGTTGATTAAGCAGCGTAACTTGAATAGTTTTTGGCTATTTAAATTATCATTCACTGATTATAAATCAAAACTGCTCTAATCAGATTAACGCAGCTAAACGTTTATACAAAACGGTTCAAAATTTTTTTAAGCTTTTCAAAGTATCCC
>NC_087068.1:50094356-50213725 GCF_963678635.1 Symsagittifera roscoffensis | reverse complement strand
CAGCGAATACTTTGACAAATTTATCTATGGAAAAATTCTACCAAGAATAGAAGCCTTTGTTTGGTATGGGATGATGTTTGATCATTGTCTTTCCAATGATTGAAAAAAATTCAAAAGAATATTTATGGGTGGTTATTCATCAATAAAAGAAGTTTTTTATATTACATGTAAAACATGAAAGCCCTACGGTTAAAAGACCTTTCATCTGAAACGCTCTTTCGTAAGAATTTGAAATACATTTTGACCGTATATCAATTAATAATTTCAAGACAATTTGTTTTTTTGATCTTCTAAATTTCTTTCCATGGGTCTCTGCATTAACTGTTGGTTTTTTTCTTGGTATGATAAATTGTTACAGTTTGATACTTTGTTCTGGTAATTATCGCATTCGTTTGATAAACAGTCGCTATAAACAGTCATTGATTATCCGGGTCCTATGTTTCTACTTTAAAAAACAAGAAAAAGCTATTGTTCACCCACTCTATTTTGGTCGAGAAAGTCGAAACGTGTCAAACTTTAGTCCAAAAATCAAAACAAATCCAAAGTGGGCAGAAAAAACTCGAGCCATTTTTCACGAGTCGAGACAAAAAAGCCAAGGTCATTTAGTCGAAAAAATTAAAACATATCGAAATTTGGTCGAGATCACTTTCACCTCGACTTTTTTAAATTGAGCACCCCGAAGTTAGGACGAGCTAGCGTTGCTGTACAATTGCAACCGTTTACTTAGGCTTCTGGCTTTTGTTGACTGCTTCACATCGAATCCTTTTATATCTGACTCTTGAAAATTTTTAAGCTAAGTTTCTCCTTATTTTTTGTTCCGACTGCTAAAGAAAGTGAGGAACATATAACATTTATATATCTTTTCATTTTCATACCAACTCTACAAAGAAAACTTAATGACTGTGTGCCTGAGTCCAATTATAAAAAAAGCAGCTCTAATTATTTTTGAAATCGAAGAGTTCGAAAATTGTCACTTTGGCCATGCTCTGGACTAATCTATGCGCGCGCTGTTAAAATTTTCTTCATGATGCTGAAAGCAAAATGAAATTTTCTTAGGCGTTGCGAAATATCCCGCTCTATAACGATGTTCCTGATTGAATTGTGGCTCTCTAACTGGTCCTCTTAACTTCGTGCTCCAAAAACTTTCGAACAATTTGGAGTTTGTTTAATATTGTCCAAAGTTTATAGTTTTTCAATATTTGCCACAACGTACGAGTACTCTTGCATTTAATGAAAGTTTTTCAAGACCAATTAAGGAGCAGTTGGAACATTCAGGGCTTTGTCCTGAAAAATGAGCTGTCATGTTGCTTCTTATGATATGTAGTTGAAATTTTGTAATGGTTTTGATTTTTATATTTCGAGCCTTTGTCAGTAGCTTTTTTAGGGTCATTGGCTTTGGTTGTGTCTGTCATATTAGAAAATGTACAGTAAACTTCTATGAAACAGGAAAAAGGCAGTTAGAAATTTCAGGGTGTTCTTAGCGGTTTTGTTTTAATTTTTCTAATATTCTCAGCAAATAGGGTTTTTAAAGAGGTCACAAAAGAATTGGTATTCAATGATACCCTCTACCCTCAATTGGTAAAAAAAAAGTGAATTAAATCGATTTAATTGCAAAAAAGCAATCACAAAAAATTGATAAATCATTTGAAAAAATTTATATTGGAATGGTTGGAAAAAAATGCAATTAGGACTGAAAAATTTTCAAACACGTCAAAAGAAACAAAAAAGACAAAAAATTTCTCAATTTTTTCAAAGAAAAACTGCAGAAATCTTAGTTATTCAAAATTTTGTCAAAATATTTTATGTTTCCAAGACGGTAACTCTCGGTTGGAGTTGTTTATCCAGCAATAATTCCAAAATGATTCGTAAATCATTTACGGAAAACTATGGTTCCGTTTATACCAACATAATTTAAACCAGTTAAAAATAATTTCTGGCAACCAGAAAAAAACTCAAAATTTTCTTAAGCCAAAATTGACATTCAAAGTATGTTTTTTGGCTAACAAAATAGAAATGAGCTGGAGTTAGAGAAAGCCTGTGAAAACCGACACGAGCTAAATTTGACTCTCCGTTTAATACCCGCCTTAAGTCCTACTCCATCTGATTTTGTTGAACTGTAGTTTGAGAGCGTTGTTGAGGAGATCGAGCATATGATTGGCCGATTAGACGCTGAACAGTTTCTGTCGGATAAAACTGATACATTTGACTCATACTGTCAAATAAAACACATTCAAAAAGAATTGAAAGAGCCTAGTAGTGGGCAGCCAAAGTTTCTCATGAATCTTGGGAATCATTCACAAGATGCAGCAGAAAGTTTGATACGAAATACGAGTGCCGTTGAAGGTTGTCATCTTGAAGTAACAGAATTTTGTCAATGAAGCCACCCAAGCTTCCTCACCTTCCTGAACGGGGTTCATTGTGAGCAAACAAAATGGGGGAAATTGGAACCAAAGTTGGAAGAAATATCGTGATATCCATAGGAAAATCCAAAATGATTCCAGTGAAACGTAAAAAGACCGTGTTATTGTATATTCATACGCACTAACTAAATTAAATTTTTTCGCCTTGTTGAATTGTTGATATACCCTGAAATAAAAAGTCGGCTGTTTATTGCAGTTTGAGTTATTTTGTTGAAAAAAAAACTTTTTTATTTCTTAGAAACCGTAGAGGGTCCACTTTCTGAGAGGTGATAGAGACCAATACTTCATAAACTTTAATTTTTTTCTTCGCTCTCCCCTCCCCTCCCCCTCCTTATATACTGGCGTGTCTAGTATGCGCGGTTTTGCAGGCCGGGGCAGTACTTGAACTTTTCCTTTAATGATTTCAAAAAACAAAATTCACTTCTTCATGTTTTGATGTCTTGAGATCTCGATTAGGAATTTTGAATGAGCCTTTTTTGATTCAACAATTAATTTAAGGAATTACCTATTTTTTCGAACTTTTTTTGTTCAGCACAAACGTCTTTTTAGGCTGCCACTTTTTTGTTCGAGGATATTATAGAATCTGAGAAAAGTCAATTCTTCAAAACGTGGGACAAGATTTTTTCGGACAAGTTGTCATGCAACTTTTTTTGTCATTTTTTGTGTTACAGCTATCTTTTTTTAGAAAGTTTTGAAAACAAAAAAAAGTTCCGTTGATAATGAAAGATTCGATTGTAACCCGGAAAATTACAAACCAATTTCTTTTTTTTCCCGCGTTGGGTAAAATGAAAGACTAATTTTCAATAAAATGAACGAATTTTTCGAGAATCAAAAAATTCTACAGATTTTACAGCTTGGCTTTAGACAAGGACGAAATTTATTTGATGCGGTTGTGTCACTTATCGAAAGCATTCTTCCTGAGTGGGATAAAAAATCAATGCAATGTATTTTTTTTATCTTAAAAAAGCATTTGACACTGTTGATCATATACAAGTTCTAGAACATATTACTCTTATGGAGTGCGTGATCCCAATTTCGAATTTTTGACAGCCTTCCTTGAAAACAGAATATAGTTTATGTATATAAGTAATCGTAATTCATCAAGGAAAAAAATTCTTAAGGAGTGCCATAGGGCTCAGTTCTTTTGATTATCTTCATAAATGATTTATCCTCGAGTCAACAAAATACTCATAATTTTTCTACTGCTGACGACACAATAATTTTGCCATTATATTTTCTGCAGTAATTGACTCATAAGCTTAAAAGCACTAAACAGCGCTAAACGAAACTGACTTTGGCTGAAAGAAAACAATCTCACCCTCAAAACTGATAAAGAAAAACAATGAATTTCAACAAATCAAAACTGAAGTTTGTTATCGAAGCGCGAATGAATCAAAGTGATATCGAAAACAGGAAACTCGATGGTACTTAGGAATAACAAAAAAAAACAATGTCTTGAGTTTTTCAAACTACGTTTCTATTCTCAGGCATAAAAGCAAACCAATTTTGCGGTTTATTCTATTAAAAAAGGAAAGTCATAAATAAGAAATAGTTGATACGTGTAGACAAAGCATTTGTTCAACCTATTGTTTAATATAGAGTTTCAATATGTTAAATAATTTGCTTTATATTAGATTCGACTCAATAAGATGTATGGGAAAACACTCAAAGAACGTATACATCTACTGAGCTTCTCTGTGAATTTTTTTAAGAATTCAAAAAAGTCCAAAAAAAGTTCCCACTTGATACTTTACGAAAAGTAATATTTGATGAAGGCCTCAGTCAAATATCAAAACAAAAAAACTCGCAAAAATTGAAGACCGGTACAAATTTTAAAGCAAAAAACTCACCGGAGTTAACGATAAGAAAAATGCTCAATTGTAATTTGGAATAAATAAAGAACGCCATTTTCTAAACATCTTCTTTTTCAACAGTGAAGGTCTATTAAACATAATATACAGCTAGGAATCTGGAAAAAAAACCTCGCAACCGGTTAGATTTAAAACTTCCTTTTTTGGAGTTTTTTGCGTTTTGGTCGATACCAATTAAAATCGGAGTAAGATAATTGAGAAAACAGTTTAATTTTCCCGCACATAGAAGTCTTAAAACGGACCAGAAGGTCTCATGGCTATCTCTCAAGCTAATGTTTTTATGACTGCATGTGCAGTTTTAAAACAAGCATTACTAGTGTACCTGCCTAAAAACGGTTTATAATATGATTATGATTAAAAAAACTGTCCAAAAATTTTTTGATCACGAAAATTGTTTACACAATAACTACAAGAAATTAATGTAAGATATCAATTAAACATTATATATAACTAGTGATTATAATCCACTATACTTAGCTAATGATTTTACAAAATTGATTTTCGCACCCAGGTGCATCATTTTCTTGATTAGTTTTAGACTTGCTGTGCATGAGATTTGCTACGTTTGCTAAGTATGTTTTCCGACCTCGTCTCGAAACATTCGATTTTTTTTCAGCCATTTTTTTTGTTTTTTTTTTTTACGAATGCGTTTTGACTACCTCGCAAAAAACTCAGGTAGAAATCAACTGTGTATCTTTTTAAAGCCCTCTTCGTTAGATTCGGATTATTTTAAGAAACTAATAAATTAATTGTCTAAATGTCGAGAAACAAAAGAAAAATTTGATTTTTTTTGTTTTGATTAATTGTGGTCGGAACAATTTCGACATTCATTTTTTTTGCCTTTTGCCAAATATGACTTTGTTGGGATTCTGTTTTTTTTTGTGGTCAGACCTAAAACAAGGTTTTGTTAACAAATTGAATGATTCAAAATCAAGCAAAAATTACGTTCAAAATTGGCCGTAAAATAAGCAAAAAAATTGACTGATTGAAATTTTATGATATGATGAGCGAAATTTCAAGCAGCGTAATCAATTTATAATTATCGGTTAAATTTGATCTGACCAAATCTTAACCGAATAAATAGGAATTGTCAGGATTACACGCAATGGTTCAAAACGTATGAGTTTTTCAAAAAGTATGAGTTGATTTCTGGGCCAAATTATTTCGTTATTTCTTTTCTTAAATAAAAAATGGTTCCAAACCTTATAGTTTAAAAAGTTTTTTGTACTTGAACCACTGTTCGATATTTGAGCTCATGAAATCGATACCTTCTGAATTGTATTGAGAAAAAAGTATTCATAAGCGGTCCAATTAATAAAACAAACCCGAGCGATAACACGCAGTTCTTTTCTGCAAAAATGAGAGCAATAAATTACATTAGGCAGAAAAACTGGACGCTTACATGAATGGATATATAGTCTGGAAACTGAGTAAGACCGATCGCATCAGGGCGAAGCTTAAAAATTTCTAACTTTTTATCTAACAATTTTATCCAAACACAATTTGTGACCACTTGACCTAACTTAGACATTTAGCGTGATTCAAATATTTTCCCCACCCATTTTTCCTCTTACGTTACCTGTCAAAAGAACACCTCTAATTAGGGCGCAGTGTTCCCAATTGGCAGTTTTCAAACCGCCTAACTTGACAAGAAAGGCTCGCAGGTGAACTGTCATTCTAGTTTTTTTTAACCGCACGGCACTAATACCTTGAAGTCAACCCGGGAATATGCGCATCCATCAAAAGAGCTCTCATTAATTCAAATGTTCCTGGTCGATATATAATTTCATCTTTCTCAAAAAATTTTGCTCCCTCAGAACAGGTAACTTTGTTTTTTCACCCTTAAGTGATAAAATACCTATTAAAGCGCGCTTAGAGTTCAGCGGTTCTAATCAACAAAGCTAAAATTTTCTCGAAGATCATATCCTAGCGGCGAGATCCATCAAATAAAGCTTAAAGGGATTAACTATGTTGCAATATTGGAGTCTTTTCAGTTGTGATTCCATTTTTTGAAGATAATTTTCAAAGCTTTGTAGTGTGGGCAAAACCGTCTGGGCAAAACCGTGTGGGCCAAACCGTGTGGGCAAAACCGTGTGGGCAAAATCGTGCGGGGCAAAACTTTGCTATTTTTCAATTTAACGCTGGGCAATTGTGCCATAAAAAAGGAATTGCTTTCTTTACAAAAAATATTAGAAAAAAAATATATATTTTTAATTCCCTGCAATAATTTTACAATAGTGGGAATTTTCTGCACTCATTCTGCAGCAAATCGCCTTTTGCTTGGGTGTCTCTATATATTGAAAGACATTGTTCATAAAAATCTTAGGCTACAATCATCTAACAAGAATGTTTAGGTTAGTTTCACATATGAGTTTTGAAATATAAAATCACGGTGTCCAGAGAGCAAATGTTTCAAACAGGCGGCTCATCAAATTTTTGCGAGTTTTCTGAGTTTTTTTCTTCAGCTTTGAGACCCTTGTCAATCTTAATACACACTGAAACTGCAGCAGCCAACACAAGTCCAATTGCTAGGCCCATAATAAGTTTGAAAAAAAATGGTTTTGTCGGTATAACAAGAGTATCTTCTTCATATTCGTCATATTCAGTGCCAGAAAATAAAGTCGGGTCTATTAATTGTTTTACTGGTAATTGCGTCTCAAAATCTTAATTAGTACAAATCAGATTTTACAATTGAAGAGGGAAAATTTTTGCTTCGGCCGCTTTGAGCTGAACAGTTTTGGTTTTTTGAGCAACTTTTTTTAAAGAAAACTTCAGAATGTGTTAATTATGCTATTTTGGGGAAATTATCATTTTGATCGCTTTTAAGAAAATGAATACCAAAAAAACACAATCGATATTTGAGCCTGAGGCACCTTAAAAATTGTATGAAAGTATATAAAAAACTAACCAAGTAATAGTTTATAATGAGGAATTATTTTTTGAGTACTGCTTTTGTTAAATTGAACCTGGCCAAGAATTAGTTTTTTTAAGCTTCTTAGCTTCAACATGTCAGAGACACAATTACCATCGCCCAAATCGGCCATCAAAAGTTTCAGGTGCCAAAAATTGTTTTTAAAGGTAAATCAAATAAGAGAACTGTTAAGATTGTAATGTTTGTAAAGTGAATTATCAAGCAAATAAAAGTAAATCAATTATTTTGTAACGTTCAAATGAAAAAAAAATTAAGGTACGACTCAGTATACGACTAAAAGTGATTCAAGCATATACAAATGTGTCTCCGATAAAATAAGTTCACGACAAATGAACTTTCACAGTCTGGTTTGCATCATTGATTCACTTGACGAAGTTGGAACATAGAACATAAACATCTCAATATAAACATCTCAAAAACTTTTTAAAGTGGAGCTTGAAAAATAACTGTACCATAATGAAAGCTAAATTTCAAAGATATATTATATAAAGAGTATGACAGTCTGGTCTCGTATGACTGACAGTTGATCTCAGCCGTAGTATCGCTTTCACTTTGCAAATAATGAGACGCTTTTATTGAGCACGCCTTTCATACGCTTTTATGACGTCTTTAAATCTTCTAAATGCAGAAAAAACTTGTACACTCATTTGATACCATCTGAAAAATATCAAAGGGTGGTTACCAGTTTGAAAAAAAGATATACAAGCTACCCAATTTTAAAATTAGAATACATACAGTTTGGCAAATATGCCGATCCGATAAATTTTTGGAAGAGGGTTACAAAAAGTTTGAATAACGCGGTTAAAAAAGTTAAAGTTAGAGGGTTTCTAAATTTGAGAAAAAAGCTACATGCCTCAATATTCTGAAGGACAAGGTTTCTAAACTTGGTCCCTTTTAGAGGTCTCATTTTCTTTAAAATAGGATAATTTCAAAATACTACTATTTTCGAGAAAAATGGGCACACTTCAAAAATCGGATTTGAAAAATTAGGCTAATTACAATTTCGGTCTTTTAAACCTGTTCTTGATCCTCGTGAATCCTCAGATACAACTGAGACAATTGTTTGTCTTTTATTTCATCTGAGTGTCCAAAAGTCCGAAAACTCTTCACCTATTTCACAGCTATCGAAATTTCTTGTTGCTTCAATTGAGTAAAAATGAGAACAAACTTCCAGTTATGATACGTTTTTAATGCGAAATCGATGTCTCATAATCAAGTACCACGAATACGCATTTCAAGAGATTTAAAACAGATAATAAAATGTCAACAATGATAGTCAGTTGCTGTGCAAATAGCACAGAAAGTTCCGACCATATCTAAAAAAAAATTACGAAGAATGTTTTTTTTTTTCATATTACGTCGTCTTTTGTTTTTGGCGTGTTAAAAGAATCTTAAAGAAAGCCTAGAAATTGGATGGTAAAAAACTTCGGGGCATCTGATAACATTCTTTCACATAAAATAAATATGAACTTAAAAAAATTGCTTGCAAGGCCTTGCAGTGAAACTTACGAGTGAACTGGTAAAACTCTGTATAAATTGTAAATTGATTGAAACTTTTCAGCAACTTATTTTCTTAAAAGTATTCGTCCCAAAAGATGAAAAGAAATTACAGATCTTATTATAGAATTCCAGTTCATTACATCCAAATCCTTTTGTCAGCTGAAGTTTCAAAGATTTGACAAAAAAAAATTTTTTCCTCAAACGCCAACTTTTTTCTCCAACAACGGTGTTTTTGGAGACCAAATAAGGTATTAAACACACCCGTCTTTGCCTTACAGAATTTTGCTGTTACTCAACCAATTTGATACCTTATTAGTTATGATAATTGTTTTTTTTTCATGTTTCATTTAACTTGATATTTTTTGAACTGCAATTTGAACTGAACATAAGGCATAAAATAGTACAATTGTATTTTAAAAAAATGTATTTGCAAAGTTTTTTACCAAACGTTTTTTCAAAATTTTTCATGGCTGAAAAATTAGCTTCCTTTTTGGAAATTGAACTAAGCCTTAGTAAATTACGCATAATGTGTTTTTGTTTTTAACAAAATAAAACAAATAAAAAAATAAAAATTTGTGATTTTTGTTCAAACATTTTGCAGTATGTTTTTTTGAACTTCGGTTTCAAAAATTAGTTAAATTAAGTTTTTTTCTACTTCAAGCAAAAACTTCAAACTTTTCAACACAGAAAAAACATTTTGAAATTGTATGGGTAGTTTAAAGCCTAACTGAAGAGGCTTGAATATGAGAAATCAATCTGATGATTTTACTGTGGTAGTTGATCATGCTTAAAAAATTCTAAAACACACACGGAGACAGAGCTTCTGCCCACTATCTAAGGTCGGAAGAAGCAGAATTTTGCTAACATAAATAACAAGACTGCTCGTATCAGGGCGAAGCCCTGTATGTTCCGACTGCCTTTTAAGGTTTATGGAGCTGCAATAAACATTAAAAAAAACTAATTGTAATAAAATAAAATGAAAAAAAAAAATTCTAAAATTTGGAACTTTTTTTTATGAAACCATCCCCCCACACCATCGAGTACAAAAGAATCCATCGAGTACAAAAAAATAGATTTCGCTCTTTGTAACAAATCAATTATGGCAAATAAGCTTCAACCAATTTGGAACGATTTATAAGACGAATTAAATCTCCGCTTGCGCGTTCATAGCGCAAATTATATCGCGCGTCAATTTTCCCAAATTGGCCAAAATAGCAATGTTAAAACCCCCATAACTCTACAAAGAATGATCACAGGTGAAATGTCTTTTCAAATTTAAGCTCAGGACAACAAAACCTTTCGAATGATATAAAAAAATTCCGTCAATAATGGCTAGTTAAAAAGTCGAAATTTGTCTGAAGAAAAAAGAACCCACCCCGAGCACAAATATTCCGTTACTTTGGGATCGAAAGTCGGCACAATAATGGTAGTCATATAGTTCCAACGAAAACAACACGCTTGATATACAATTGAAAAGTATAAAGAAAATTGTCGGACATTAAATTTTGGGAATTGATGTTTTTTTTTTATTTCCTCAAGTTATGAGAGCAGAAATTAAAATTCTTCAATTTGATTGACCCGAATTATCAACACGTTTGGCATCGTTGGTTTGAATACGGCATTAAAATATTGATGCGCTGTTTGGCTATTTTGGTCGAAATAAGTATAAACACCTCTAATTAGGCTAGTTTTCTATAAATTGGTTTCATGAATTTTCGTTCAAGCAGAACAAATGGAGTGTAACACCAAGGATTACTGGAACATAGGTAGCACAGAAGATTTCGACAGCCAAAGAGGCTAATAAAATCCACGAAAAGCTTCTGTTTTGTTATTAGGGGTTCAATGAGTCAAGTTTTTGTTCCTCTATACGCTTTTGAATGGGTTAGACCAGCCGAGTTGTCTACCTATTTGGATCCAAACTGGGCTTCCTTGATCCCCTTCTTTTGTAAATTGTCGAAGACCAATGACCCAATTGCCCTCTTACCGTGGAAATTACTTGACAAAAAATTCAACCCGGATTTTTCTATTATAGCCCCTATTAATTTACTGGGTCATTTCTGTTATACGGCCGAAAATAATTAAACTGTTAATTGAGCTTCTTTTTTGTCATATGACTTTTGGCGTATATGAATTTCAACCAAATAGATTCGAGCATTGTGATCAAGATTTCAGAATAGTAAAATTATCCGTTTTTGGGTCGTATAACAGAAAAGGTCAAAATTAATTATTCCGTACCATCAAAACCATCGGATAGCTTTGGAGCTATATATTTTTTGCACTAGCCTGAGGGCTATAATGCATGGTTCTTTTTTAGTTTTTCCGCCCAAAATAACTGAGCTGCGCATCTGTAATAATTTATTGCCTTGTTCCAGCTAAAGATGCCTTTTGTAGATAATTTCAGCCAATCACATTGGACCATTTTTATTTCTGTTCTCATAATTTGAGCTTCGGGCGAATTCGGGCGAAATAAGTAGAAACGACCCGGGAATTGTATGACTAGCGCAAGTTGAATCAAAGACCATACTACTTTTTTTGACATGAGGTTCGCATGCCTATTTTGTTTACTCTAAATTTTGTTTTTCTTGGTTTCTTTGTGCATTCTAGCGTTGGTGTTTTTTATACCTCTAGACGTCTTAATTAGTTTCTCAAATAGAACTGGCGACTCTGTGTAAAACAAACCATTCAAATCTGTACATTCGGTATTTCGTTATGATTCTAGCAAATTTCAATCATCAAAATCTGAGAAGCAATTTTTTTTGTTTCAAAATCTGAAAATTGTATCTCAAAAGGAGAAACTAGCAAATGGAAAAATCATGTCTGAAAATGATTCAACAGTAAATATTTAGTGAAACTATCAAACTAAAATTATCAAACATAGTTGCCTTATTACAGTTATTTTTTTCGTTTTATGGTTCCTCGCAAAATACTTGATTACTCAGCAGTAAAAGAAGTAAAACCAGAAAGAAAAGAATCAGAAAGATTTAAGAAAAAAGAAAAAAATTATAAAACTTGAAAAAAGTTTTCTTTGGATTTTTTCCCTTTAGTTTTTTTTCCTGTGGGTGTTGTGAGCAGATTAAAATAAAATAGATAAAAATCTTCAAATTTGGGTAATTATGGCTAAAATAACAGATAATCATTCTTTCCTTCCTAAAGAGAAGTTTATTCATGTGAAATGTGCGTGTGTGTGAACTTCACTGGTTAAATTCTGTTATAACTATTCCCCTTTCATTCCAACTATAAATCAAAGATAATGCTACCTGGTCCAAAGTTCCGTCTCACTTCCTGAAAAGTTTGAAAGAACCAAAAAAATGAAGGAATCTAAACTAGCTATCATTTTGACCAAAAAACCCGAACATACAGAAAAGCTACATTTAACAAGTACGTAACACTTAAAAAAACCACTCGAGTTTTGGCTAATTTTGGTCAGTTTTTTTCGGCCAGCTTGTCTACACTCAAAAATCGCACAAGTTCTTGGTATAATTTTGGTCAGTTTTTTTCGGCCAGCTTGTCTACACTCAAAAATTGGTCTGCTTATAAGCCAGAGAATAAAATGGCTAAACTGACCCGAGCAATAACAAAAATCACGCAACTTTCGGCTGGTTTATAATGATAGGCCTATACTATGTCTATTAATTTCCCGGAGGAGACGTCACTCTCTTAACGATCTCCCAAGTTCGTGCTTCATCAAGTTATACATAATTCGATCTTTGATTGTAACCAACCGCGACTTGAAAACAAATTATTTTTATTATTATGGTTTCTATGCTCTGTTCAGTTTTAGTAGTTTTCTTTTCGGCCACCTGAACTTTCGGCCACCTGAGCTGTTTATGAATAATGAGAGATAGGTTAATGAGTGAAGTGAAGTGAACTGACCAGAGGAGTTTGTCCTTGCGGAAGGGGAGAGTGATCATGACGAACTTCTCGTAGCAGAGGATGAGGAGGATGTAGTTGGAAGCGCTGTAGTTCACCACGAAGTTCCACACTGTGGGGAAACAGGCCAGGAAGAAGTTCTCGCTCTCCATCGCAATCGCCACTTCCTTCACCACTGCAACAAAAGCCACAATAAAAGCACCGCACCTACTTAACAAATCCCTCCACCCCGATTACCCAAAACAGATTTTTAATACCACCCCCTCACCCGCACCCAGGGGCGGATCTAGGATTTTCTTGGCGTTTTTAGGCACTTTTTGAAAAATTTTGACCAAAAAGTTGCGTTTTTTCTGCGCGTTTTTGGGTCGGCAAAGGTTCGAATCCCTGAGAAAAAAATGTCCACCCCCTAAATAGTCTACTGCCCGCACTCAATATTGCAATATGGGATAACAATTTAATGTTTGGTACAGTTTTTGCATCTGCGTAATGGGTTGAGTAAGTTCTTTATAGGGGCTCTCTGTTTTGTATAATTAATTAAAATATGTAATTACCAAGAATTCCGAGAATGACGAAAATATCGACGACGACCAAATTCATGACAAAGAAGTAGTTGGTGGTTCTCATTTTTGCATCTGTGAAGCTGTTGACGAGGATGAAAAAGTTGCTCACGAAACCCACCAACAGACATAAGAAGATGGTGTTATTATAAGTTATGATAAACCACTGAGGGTAAATTATGTCATCAGCCTCATAGTCGGGATTGGATGACGTAACAGCAGCACTTTCCATGTTGTTTATTTGCTCAGTGTCGTCAAAATTTTAATCCAGGCTGATTTTTGTGAAAATCAGAAACAATAAAATTGGTTTGAAATTTGAAAACAATTCCCAACTGACCGAGCTAGGGGCAATTTTTAAAGAAGAAGTAAGTCCAAAAGGTAATTCACAGGTCTTTAAAAAGATAACTCGAGGTGAATGAAGGAATAAGAGGCCAATATCACGTGGTTTGTGTATCGGTGTGTGAAATAAACCAGCAGTCAAACTTTTAGATCCAATTTTATTCAACTTTTTCAACTAAGCGGTTTAATAAATCAACCCAACTGAGCTCTAGTTGCTTAAATTTTCCCTCAATGTTCCAATTTTGTCAATTTGGAGAAAAAGTAATATTATAATTTTCAAATACCAATACAGAATTTACATTGATGGATTGACAGAGAGAAAAAGCTTATAACAAAAGGGTTCTTGATAGCAAAAAGTAGAAATTGCGTTTCAATAATTGATGAAGAAAGAACTTGCGTGGGTAATTTGCCAAAAACAAGGAAACGGATAGCTCAAACGTCGATACCCAACTTATATTTCCTCCTAATGAACTTTATAAAATTACAAATGGGAAGGAAAATGAAAAATATTGTCCGATAAATTAGTAAATCTCATGTTTTGCGGCTATTTTCAGCTATTTTGGGATAGTATATCAACTGCGCTTCCATTTTCGATAAGTTTCACTCAGGAAAGTTGAGAATTTTTGTCGGGAAGTGAAAAACATGATAAGCCCTTAACGGCAAAATTTTTTTCTTATTATTATAAGATTAGATTTCACAAAATGCAATTAGCCGAAAGTAAGAATTGGATTATTTTTCTTATATGTCATAGGCACTTTATGAACTAGACTCACAACCCGCATAAATTCATCCATCAACAATTTCCTTTTTTTCGTGATTATCTTTTTTAATCAATTCATTGTTTCTATCCAAGTTGTGAAAATTTTTCTTTCCTGAACAAGAACCAGGATTTTTTGTGTTTCAACATTAATTTGAATTTTTGCAATCACTTTTATTCGGAAGTCATCAATCTCACTATGACAATCGGAAAATTTACAGTAAAAGAGGAAGCAAAATCTCAAGTTTCGTTTCCTTGATACTTTGATTATATTTCAACTATGCTGCCGAAACCTCAAATGGCTAAACCTGCTCAGTTTTTGTGAAATTAAAAATTATATCCAATACTGCAATCTAAAATCATTTTTAAACAAGACAAGTATCAGTAACACAAAAAATAATTTTAGGGTTAATGGAGGCCTCTCCTTTAGGAAAACAACCAACTCGCATCCAAAGGGCCGGCCGCTTTGGTATAATTTTAACGATGTTTGAACGACAATAACGAGCAAAAAATTGTCTTCTATATTCGAAATCAATTCATAGTTATTCAGACCAAAAATAAAACTAAATTTCTTCAGTGGTGATCGAAATTGGACTCTACGTGCTAATAATTGTGTGTGCTAAGCACTACTGTAAACTCTCTTTGGACCAAGGCAAACTGCTCGTTAAGTAATTTGAACACTTTATCTGTGATGCTGAAAACCTAACAAAAAACATTATAAAATCTTATCAGCCACACAAATTTTTCGAATTGTAACTAGACAAGCTAATTGTTGGCCGGTCAAGGAGCAAATAAGCAGAGCGGTATTAAAACAGAAAAGGACTTAAATCAGAAAAAAACTTTCAAATAGTAAATTTTACAGATTTATTGCTAAAAAAAAGCAGTACAATCCTCAAAACTACCAAATACATGTATAAATTTTACATAAGCTAAGGAATTATCTCAAATTGATACTATTGCCCCTTATAATTTTTTTCATAAATCAAAAATATTTTTTAATCATTTCATTGGTATTTTGATGACTGTAATGTTTATTTTATCGATTGTCCTGCAGAAGAGATTGCTCCGCCTCCAAGTTAATTATGATTTCTTCATTTGATTCAGAACTTAGCACTTGTTATTTTATTTTGAGGGCACAAAATTTTTGTGGCTAGGGCATTATTTCATTTGGAAAAAATTTCACACTGCAACTTACCTAATTTTTTATTTGAAAAAGTATAGGATACCTGTTAAAGGATTTTGCCTTTATATGTGAACAATTTTTTCTTGGCCATCGGAGATTCGCATCAAAAAAAACTATTTTTACAAAATTTTTCAAAAAACGTTTATTTAAAACTTTGCCTCCAGATACTTTTGCAATAAAGATATTGAATATAGTGTTTATTGGAAAAATATATATATTTATTCAAAAGATCATGCGTAAGATCATTTAAATGATCTTGCGTAAAATCAATTAAGCTAATATTTTGCTCGCATAGTTTTTTTATTTATATGGAACAACATCTTTTTCTTCATGAACATAAAATTCTGAATTTTTTGTTGTTGTTCTGACCACTTATAAACTGGGGAAAAACTTTGTATTCGGGTGCGTTTTAATTTTTTTCTTTTTTTGTTTTCCACGATAAATCAGCTAAAACAAATTGTTGTCGGAGAGAAATGAGTGATATATCATTTTTCAATTCTGTCAATCGTGATTCACACAACATCATAAATTGTCAAAAAATTTCCTTAGTGTCGAAAAAAAAGTTTAAAGTTATCGATTTTTTGTCCAAGTTCGAGCAAGTAAAGCGAGAAAACACGCTTAATGATGCTTAATTTAGGCCATTTACAATAGTTTATTGACGCTTAGTTTTAATTTTACTCGAATAAAATAGGTTTTTGGAGAGTTTTAATGCAATTTTGGGCATCAAAACACCAAAAATTTGAAAAGTTTTCATTAAAAAAAATGTGATAATTTCCGATTTTTTTAATGACTATTTTAGTTGATTTCAGAAACAGTCGTCCTCGAATACTTCACAAATTGTTGTCCTGATTGCTTATATTACTATTGCTGTCGAATATGCCTAAATTATAGTTTTATGTCAGATCCTTTTATCACACCACGCAGAAAATTACACTAATTTGAAGAAAAAAAAATCTTTTTTTTTGTAGTTTTTTAAAGACTATGGTCGGAAAATTCTGTGCTACTTGCACAGGAAACAGATATCCCTGTTTCTACTTGTTTCTGGCAAATAATTCGCAATTTTTTTTTGTAATGCAGCTTGACCGAAATAATTTGCCTCTCAGGCGGGAGATAATGTATATTAATGTCATTTTTATTCAAATTTCTAGACTTACGGAATCGTTATTCCAAAGTAAAGAATTATAACGATAAGCATTTCTGTCAGTCCGTACAAATAAACGAAGACACCGCAATTTTTTTTTGGGTTGTCTTATGCAATTTTCCGGAATTCAATTGTAAAAAACAACCCGTTTTAAAAAGCAGTTGAAGAATTTTTTAAAGTTGAAAATTGATATTTGATTTTAATGCAACCCTCTATGATGTGAGTCATGCAGCGACTTGATTATGAAAATTGATCCGTCAAAAAGTACCGTCTAAGCAAGATATTCAAGTTGATTGGGATAGAATTTTTTTAAAAAGTCTATCTGAGCAAAAAACACCTTCTTATTCTTAAAAGCTTTGGCTTCAAAAGGTAGTGAAACAAAGAATCTACATAAAATATAGCGTCGAAAAACTATAATGCATTACTTTTTAATTCAACCATTTTGAAAGACAGAAGAAAAAAGAATGTTCATCTGAGATATAACACGAAAATAAAAACATTGCAGCGGGGGGGGGAAATGAATGATTACTTCGGAAAAAATGATCACAGGATAAAAGCCTTGATTGATTTCAGATGGTCAAACAAAACTTAAAAAAACTAAATCAAAAGTCAAAAATTGTGTGAAGAAATAACTACCCCAGGAAAAAACATTCACTCACATTCTTCAAATTCGGAACAATAAGTTTATCTAACCTTTCAATTTTTAATAAGATGGAATTTTGTGAATCAAAATCTAAAACCAATATTGTAACAATGAAAAAAGTAAATGAAAGAAATTAATCTTAAAGAAGAATTATAGAAAGAAGATTTCTCTTTTTTTTTGTTTTCTTCATTGTCTGTTTAATAGGCTTAATTAGCAAAGAAAGAACGCAGCTATCAAAGAAATACGGTATTTTTATTGCAAAGCACTGACTGATTCACTTACATTAAACAGTTTAACTTAAATTTTGAGTCAAACAAAGGTCAAAATAAAAGACAATTGCGCCTTCAATTGGTTTGTAAGGCTGGATTATACAACAGCTGACAAAAATTTAAAAATTGAGAATACTGCTGAAGACCTAATCTGCAAATTAAGCTAAAGCCTAAGAAACACCTGGCCGATAAAAGGAAAAAAGAATGGAATTGGCGTTCGCTAGAAAATTAAGGCGAGCTCGTTTTAGTGATCTGAAGATTTTGGTATGGGAGTGGGGGTTTTCAAAAAATGTTTTATTTTTTTGAATTGGTTTTGATCAACCATGTTAATTCTTAACAGTTTTTGTAAATGTAGTTTGTTTAACACAAAATATACGCAGGTCATTTTTTAAGTTATAAAGAAAAACCTTTTTCTTAATGAAAAAAGCTGACGAATTAGGAAATTGATGACCCAAAAAATCGTTATACCGGAAACTCAGATTAAATTAATTTTCATATCGAAAAACTGGACAATGAGGCGGCAGAAACTGAATTAAGCGTGAGAAATGAGTTGCAAGAAGCCGATGTAGCAAAAAACCGAAAATCTGTGAATCAGCAAATCTACGTGACAATTACAGCCCTTACTAGTCGGATGTGGCTGAACAATATTGTCTTGCTCTGGAGTTTCATTGCTTTGACCTTTGCTTCAAATTAAATGTAGTTTCAAATTCACACTTTTAATTCTTCAGTTAATGTAGTCTTACTTCCTATTTTATGATTTTCCATAAAATTACCTCTATATTTAACATCCAGTCATCAAAATTATTCTAGTTTTAAAAAGCTAATAAGTCGGAGGAATAAATAATTTCCTCATAAAAGCGCTGTAGGCGGCTACAAATTTGATAAAAGACCTGGTTTTGGAGAAAAAAAAATCCGATTCCGGAAATATTTAGTCAAGGAAATAATCTGTTTTAATGAGATTATTGCATTGGTTTCTCGAAAAAGTATAAAAACATAATTGCTCGGAAGTGTTTCTTTTTTATTCAGATCAGTTTCGTTTTTTGACGCAACAAAAATTGTGAAGGAAAGGTAGTTTTGTATCATCTGAAAAGCTTTAATGTCTTGAAGTTTCTTGTGAAAGGTTTTTATATTCTAAAGTCAAAGAGAAGATTCCACTTGAATAGGTTGTAGTGAAGTTGCGGGTATTTGAAATTTTCAATTTGGCTATTTTGGGCTAATTAAAGCGCTCTTTTATTCCCAATTCTGTTTGAATTGTACGCTTTGTTTTGTTGAATCAGCTCAAAAGTCATTTCTAATTTTAACTTCTCAATCGGTCTAGTTTAGCCAAAATTAGTAAAGAGTTATAATTGTTCTGACTTTCGTTACGAAAGTAACGGAATATTTGTGTTCGGGGTGGGTTTTTTTTTTCCTCAGACAAATTTCGACTTTTTAACTAGCCATTTTTGAGGGATTTTTTTTATATCATTCAAAAGGTATTGTTGTTCTGAGCTTAAATTTGAAAACATATTTCACCTGTGATCGTTTTTTGTAAAGTTATGGGGGTTAAAGATTGCCATTTTGGTCGATTTGGGAAAATTAACGCTTTTACATTTAAATTTTACATTTAGGTTTTTCATGTTATTACTGCTCCATTGAATTTAAAAGGCAGTCGGAACATTTAGGGCTTCACCCTGATACGAGCAGTCTTGTTATAAATTAATATTGCATGCGCGAAAGGAAAATTTCAAAGAGAATTGAAACAAATTGGCAATTTTGAAAGTTTTATATAATTATTCATAACCAGAAACTTTTCTAGTCACGCTTAAACACAATTAGAATTTTCTGCGTGTCGCTTCAATACGAGAACTTAATACGCATACATTTGATGAGATTTTTTCTTGTTTCACAGAACTTTTCATACAAAGTTTTTTTGTCCATTTCTACTTCAACATCCGCGCTTTTGTTTTTGAAAAAAAAACTGTAAACAACTGTTAAAAATCCTGGGTTGACCTCCATAAACCGAAAATGCTTGTCTTACAATTCGATACAACAAAAATATTTATCATAAAATTGCATACATCAAATGTATGGAAAAATGCTAATCATAAATTTTCATACAATTTCAAAAAACCATTGAAAAAATTTCGAACTAGTTTCTGCGGTCTGGTGATGAAAAAAAGTTTGTTTCGTTTTTTTTTTTTGGAAAAAAATGGTTTTCAAAAAATTTCGATATAAGAAAAGTGTATAATAAACGTTTTTCCATAAAAGTCAGAAACCTTTAAAAAGTTGTTTATCATCAAGTTTATATTAATTAAGAGCCTTTTTGCTCACCTTAGAGCGCCTTGCTCATCAAAAACGATAATTGTTTTTGGAGCTTACAAAATTGTTCATCATACAGTTTCCATATATGATATTATTTGTATGACAAACATTTCCCCATTATCTTTCAATATAACAGAAATGTTAGCAAAACGTTTATCATGTGTTTGCATAAGGATATAAAATGTGTTTGAGTTTGATGAGAGTGTTTAAATCCTATAAGACTTAATCCAATTTTTTTCTGAAATTTGTTTTAAAAATTTATTGCTTGTTTTTTCGTTTTTCTTATTACACCGTTGTCAATATGTCTAGTTCACCAATGTTTTAAGCGCTCGTATTGTTTTTTCACATATAATATATGAACTAACACGAGCGTACAATACAATACAAACATAAATATATGAAAAAAGGATTATCCCACAATTTCGATACATGAAAAATTGCTTATTCTACCGTTTTCATATACAAAAAATGCTTTCTTAGAGTTTTCCTAACATTTTCTGTATTTCTGGAATTGTACCAAATTGTAGGATAAGCATTTTTTCATATATGGAAAATGTAGGACAAGCATTTTCGGTCAACCCGGGATGTCGAAAGGGTATTCTTAAATTTTAAAAAAAAGTAAACACAAGTTCTATAATTTTGTCAAGTTTCAAAACATAAAAATAACACGTAATTTGATGAACCAGAAAAATACTGTATCTATATTAAATTGTTTCAGCCTTTTCCAAAAGCATTTAGATAGCATATTGTCTTGGAAGTTTGATAATAAACAAGCCAATAACTATATTTTAACGCACTTACCCCATTTTTGTCATTTGAATTTTTGTCACTTGTCCTACTTTCGCAAATAAATGTACTCACCTCGTCTTTTGATTTTTCTTGTTCTAAAGGAGGTTTAACTTCAAACTTTTAAAATTACTGTGGAACCAAGTTACCAAAAATTTCTGTCAGCTCTTTCATTTACGCAAATTTAACTGATTATTACTATCATTTTTAGACTCCCAGTAGTCACAATTATCAATCATAGTGATTTTTTGATACATCTCAGAATTCAAACAGAACAATAAAATAAATATAAAAACTTTTTAAAGAAACGTGTGAATTTTGCAAAATTGATTAACAATCGGTATCATTAGAAATAACATGAAATTCTCCTTTTTTTTGAGAGTCTATTATTTTGTTGCTCGTCCAATAAATTTTGAAAGATCGAAAAATACTTCAGCTGATACAGGATCAAGTTAACATATCCTTACCACAACCCCCCTTCCCTTTCCCCCAAACAGACCAAATTAAGATCCTCCACCCCAGCGTTCATTTTGATTTATTGATCTACATAGCGCTGCATGAAAAATGCCCTATTCTGATTGGCTGAAAATTCGAAATCAGAACCAAGTTAAATCCTCCCCTCTAAACGGATTTGGGGGAGGGTGTTAACTTGGTCCCTGATACAATTTAAAAGTTTATAATACTGCTGAAAACACATATGGAAGACCTAATTAGGCTAAAATCTAATTTTGACCCGGTAAGTAAATTGAAAAACGATCTTAATGGTGGTACTGGTGTACGGTAGATCTTAGGACGAGCTGGCGTTTTGGAGATCTGAAGTGTTCGCCATGAAAAAAAAATTATAATTTTCAAAAATTTCTATAGAAGTCTTAGAAACTTTTGTTCAATTATAATTTTTTCCGACATTTTTGAGTTACAAAAAAAAACATTTAAAAGCCAAAATTTTTAAACAACTCCTACCCAAAAATCTTTTTTTAATACCAAAATGGGCACAAACAAATTTTAGTTTTATTACGCTTAAAAATATATTTCTTAGTATTTAATTTAATCATGGAATTATTTAATCACGGAAGCAATCTTTTGTATTAGGATTAGTGTTTTGATTTTGAAAATTGTTAATTGGTGATTTATGCTCAGAATGGGTATATCCGTCATAAAAAAATTATTATTCAGGAAAGATCAATTTAAAGAACGAAAGAGTTTTATGTCATCGGAAAATTTGTTACATCTGTGCGCTTAAGTAATTACAAAAATCTACCTGGATTGGTTTTGTGAAGATGCGGGTTTGGAAAGTTTTCTAAAGTGGTTCAATTGGGACAATTGAAGGGTTTTTTTTCCAATTTTGTTTGAGCGCAGTGTAACAACCCAGCTGAGAAGTCGATTCAAATTATAATAGAGGCCAGATAATATGCAAAGCTGAGGTGTTGTTTGAGACGGAAAGGACTGCTTGACAGAAGTGACCTTGATTGGTTTTTTTGTGAATAAAAAAATTACGGTCTTGTTTGACATAATAAAAAATAGCAGTCACTACATTTCATATAAGCTAAAATTAATGAGGGACCTGGTTTTCTTTTGCAACAAAGACATAATAAATTGAAGATGGAAGATTCTTTCAACTATTTGTCTTGAAATATGTCAGTATGATACTTTTATAAATCGTCTTAGATTTAGATCTAGCGGGACTTTTTGTTGGACTTACGACGAGAAAAGCAATCAAATGATAATTTTGGACGAAAATGCATCGCAATTTTTAGACAGTTCATCAAAATTAAAAACAGAAACAAACACAACTGAAAATATCAGTTGTAAAAGCTGAAAAACAAAATGTCTAATTTCTATTGGGGGCGGATCAATTATCAGACAGCTCGCATTAGATAGGCTGCATATTTAGGAAGAATCAGTTTTGACAATGTCCATTACTATCTTTTTATATAAACAAAGTGTCATTCAGCATACTTTTTTGTTTTTCAGAGCCAACAAAATATGTGAATCTGAGACGAATAAAAAAACTATACACCGAGCTGCTTTTTAGACTTCATTTTGGTTAGCTGTTTTATTTTGGCTATAACGTTGTAACCAAACGATTTTGCTCTTAAGGAAAAAAACTGGCAGTCATTACACTGCGTAAAAACTAAATTAATCATCAGCAGTCGGATTTGAAAGCTTAAAAGTAATTTATTGAATTTTTTTTTCAGTTAGATGACACAAAATATTTCCAAAAAATTGTTTTTAGAAAAATTGAACTTCATCTTCTTGACAGCAAATGAAGTCTGCTTTTCAGTTTTTGAATACCCAAATTTTTTTAAAAGTTTTTGTAGATTTTTAAATTTTTAGTTTTAAACATGAGTGATGATGATTTCATATATTTTTTATTGGCGTTTATATTGTTTTTTTTTATGGTGATTGGCGTTGTTTTGCGTCGGGTATTGAAGCACAGCAAAAATTGCTGATTCAAATTAAGTTCAAAAATCTTGAATGTTAAACTTCCGAGTTAGACCTCTGATTCGTTAACTAAAAGAACGGGCTGAATATCGTGACTCATTTTCAGACTATTAGAACAAACAGATTTTTATATACCATACCGCAAATATTTTTCAGGCTACTAATTTTCAGACGATCGCGAGTAAATTTTGCGAATAAATATTTTGTAAATATTTTGTCCGCGAATGTAAAACCCAGTCCAAACTATGATCTTTTGGTAGTGGAAATAACATTCGCATGACTTTCAAAGGCTAAAAATAACACCTAGATTCTTCGGTATGAACAGTACTTCTTTTAAAAGAATTTTTTTAGCAGTGTTTTACCTCGAAAAACAGCAAATTGTTTACTTTTATTACTGTTTACAGCAAATAGTTGAACAGTTATAAACACTCAAAAATTTTTTTCAAAAGACTTATTTTATTTGATTTTAGCAAAAAAAAGAGCAAATTGCTCAGATTTTCTGTATATTGTCGGATAATTTTCAAAAAGTCGGGAAAAAACAAAAAAGAGATAATAAAACGTTTCAACAATAAGTTAGCGAAGAGAATCTAGAGAAGAGCAGGAAAACTGACGCGACATTGAAAGCCATCCGTTACATTGTAGAGATTGACAAGCAAGAGACAAGCTAAATTTAATCCCTCCTAGGGTAAAAAAAAGACAAAATGACCATCTGCTGCAAATTCAAATAATGGTATCTCTTTCAAAGCAAGTCAAGAGAATTGAAAAAGTGACAGCGACGTTTTAATCTATTCTAAATGCCAGGGAATTGAAAAGCAAATTGAAAAAAAATCGATTATTTTTGATGACCTCGGATTTTGTTCCAAACAGCAAAATATGTCACAAGTTCGAAAAAAATATATGTAGTTTCACAAATTTTGATTCCAATAAAATGTCAAAAATGACAATTTTGAGGTTGTTATTCCAGAATTTGTGCTAATAATTTTGTGTTTTTCTAAAAAATGAGCATGTAATTACTCAAAAAGGTCAACAATTAGTCGATTTTCTGGAATGTAATTGGCTAAATCGCAAGGGATATAAGCTGATGTTTGTTAAATTAAAAGTGATGGCCAAGCGCACTTTTTAACCTTTTGACGATTTTGACTAGAGACGTTCGTCTCGGTAAATTCACCTAATTTGAGAGTGGTCCAGTAAAGGCTTCCCAAATTTTTCTGCTCTAAAAATTATTCCTAAATGGAATCTTTTCAATTAAGCGATCTGATTTTTTGTCAATTAAGCGTGGGAGTGAATGAGCGCAAAGAAACAAAATCAATTGACGCAGTTTAAAATGCACCCAAATTTCTGACCAGTTTTGATTGCAGATAAAAAAAAACTGATTTTTTAAAAGCTTTTTGAGTTGTTTTTTAGATAATGAAATCATCAAAATAAAATCATCAATAAAATAAATTACGAAAAATAATTAAATTATGTTTGATTGATAACCTGTTCAGAAACGCTCAAAACGATGATTGGAAGCCTTTCACATGACCGAAGCACCAAATTGTAGACAAATTTCATCAAATCAACTTCTGTTTTTCTTATTCTGGTATTCGGTTCGATTTTTTCAATATTCAAATCTGATTGGCTAACATAAATTTTGGGCGTGAGGGATTCCAACGAAGATAATGAATGAGAAATTGGCGCCTTTTGGTGATGACAAAGAGCTTAATTGAATATAAATTAGTCTCTTTACTTGCATGAAAAGACCTTTATTGTTGTTTGGCGCCTAAAAATCCACAATCAATTTTGAAGAAGCAAAAAATAAACACTTTCTGAGGAAAAAGATTTAATAGTTTTTTAATAAATTTGACCCTTTTTATATATCTTTTGTCATCAAAAGAGACTGTTTATCGTACTTAACTTTGCTTCAAAAACTCATTAAATCAAAAATTGTCTCAGAACGTATTCCTGAATACATTTTTTATAAGAAACACGTGTAGCATGTAGTTCAACAATTAGCACGAATATTACAATCAAAGTATAATGATGCTAATTTCATTCGAAAGAAATTTGTTTCAATTTCAAAATCCAATTAACTTTTAGAAAAAAAATGTCTCACTGTTGTCAAGGATGACAGTGAACACATTGACCCAGAATTTGAAGCCCAAATCAGTAGTTGCTTATGTTATTTTAGATTTAATGACATCTCATTCTGGTAGTTTTTAAACAATGATTGTAGTTTTCAAAATTTTAAATGAAGCTCCTTAGATTTTCAATTTTTGACGCAACTCATAGTGCCGGAATATTCTGTGCTTTTTGACCAGCAGCCCTCTATCCTTCTTGTAATTATGTCTAGATTTTAAATTTTTTTAAAGGAATGAAAATTTTTTCTAAGAAAGCACTATTTAGTCCATATAATTCAGAATAATATCTCACCATCATTGTTCTTCAGTAACTTTCATTTTCGTTTTGATGTATGAGGAAACTAAAAGTATTTTTTTTCCGGAAGGTTTTCATTTTAACATTGCCACTTAACCTCAATTTAAAACTTTTTTGCGTTATTGCTAGCTTTGAAAACAAGCCAGCCGTTACAGCTCTCTGCGAAACATAGTTTCTGATAATGACGCAACCATTTTGTACAAATTTGTCAGCTGCAGTGAATTAAACTGCAGAAATTGACAAACACGTTGGATTATTGGTTGTTTCAAAAAAGAATAAAACACTTTTTTCAATTATAATTAAAGGTTTTGTTTATTCAGTTGAAAATATGGTTATCATAATAAAAATTTAGGGAAAACCAACAATTATTTGCATCCATTATAAGACATTTAAAAATTTTTTTAAGAGGATCTCAAATATAACATGGTCCAAATAAAATATATCAAAGGTTATAGATAAAAATGCGATGTTTTTAAAATAACCACTTCCAAGAAAAATCAAAACTCATTAGAACATCGGGAAAATTAGAAAAAGTTTGTGCCTTTGAAATAAACAAATTCAAGCCCACTGGAATAACAGCCAGCATTTTTTCAACTACAAATCTTTTTTGCCTAGCGAATCTAGAGATACATTGGAATACAAAATTGGTGATGATTTTGCACTTATGGCGGGCATGTTATGGTGGGCACTTACGGCGGGCAAAAAATTGAAAAATTAAGCTGATTTTTTTTTGCAAAACAGATTATCATAAACACAAACAACCACTCGTCAGTGATGTTGTATAAAAAAGGCATTAAAATTAGTGAAGTTTTTAATAAAATATATTTAAAAAAATTTTTGAACAGAAAAAAGCTTCTACAAAACTAAAAGAGATTAAATTAGTAGACCATTCAGTTTAATTATGCTCAGAATAACAAGAATTTCAAAAAATTATCCTACTCAAAGCAACAAAAACAACTATAAAATTCGCTGTCCAAAAACTGTATATTAAAAAAATTGAAGATTTTACTTATTCAAAGCAACTTTTCAATCTGTTTATTGAATTTTGTGGGATAATGGCAGGGATAGAAGTCTATTTTGATCCGGATCTTCAAAACAAGGTTTGTGAAAATTGGAAAAAAATGTTGCTAACTTCGAAAATTCTCATTTAAAACTTCGAAAAGCATTTAAAAAACGTTAAGCGAATAAATGAAATCTTTTTTTCGCATTAAATTTTGTCGAAAAAATTTTAAGTTTTAATTTAATAAGGAAAAATACAAGCTCTCAGGTTCATCATGGCTTCAGTAACGAAATGATAACAATTCTCTGCACCAGTGATATCAACAAGTCTTTCTAAATTCTTCAATAAGTTTTTAATCTGTGGTGTTTGTCCTGAATCTACAAAAGTTGCATGTATTGTTCAAACTTTCAAAAATGGGAAAAAAATAAAATCATGAAATTGTAGACCAACTGTTTAGACTAAATAATTAAATAATTTTGAATATTTAATTTTCAAAAGTTGAAAATTTTTTTCTCATGCCAAACATTGAATCTTATCAGACAAATAATTCGATTTTAGAAACAAGAGCTTTTGTCCGCATGCTAAACTGAAGGCTACTGAGTTAACTAGTGATCCTATAGATAATAGAAACTATGGAACTAGGTGCTTGATTTGTTGACTTGAAAAAAAAAATTGGAAACTATCAACCGCAACATGGTTTACAAAAAATTGAGTGATACATTTATAGATGTACAAATTTTACAATTTTCAAATCATACTTGACGAGTAGATATGATTTGGTTCATTCAGAAAAGCACCATTTCAAACTGAAACTGTTAACATGTGGCGTACTGTAAGGTTCTGTACTAGGGCCCTTGATTTTGCTACTTTTTATAAATGATCTTCTTATTTAAATGAAGTATAAAAAATCTTGCTTTTTGCTGATGAAACATTAAATTTAACCTCTGATAGAAACCCACAGAAAATATGGAATAGGCGAAATGGAACACTTATCATGGAGTTTTTAAGGACTTAAAACCTTTTTTAAAAAATTTTAAAAACTCATGTTGACTAATTTTGTCGCAATTTGAGCAAAATCAATAATGTTTTTTTTTGCAGACACCGATCTGGTTTCTCGAGAAAAACTGTTACATTTTCAGAATGCATTCGCCAAAATCCTAATACATTTTTGCCCGAAAATGCTGTGAGAAATCTATCCTCCGAAATTTGCGAAAATGCAAAAAACAATTGTCAAAACAATCCTATTTATACACCGGTATGACACTGTTTATGAAATGCTGGCTAAACAAATTATCAAGACTATTCTTTATATATTTCTGATCATTTGCTGAAAAAGACTAAAGATGAAAAAAGAAATCAATCACCCTTAAAAAATTTGATGTTTGGTTTTTCGAACTGGGCCAATTCATTGACCAATTCCATCTCTTTTCAAAAAACATGCTAAACATGCAACTGAGTACCAAAAAAAAGATCGTTTGAATGACGATATAACTATATTTATGATGTGTTAGCTCCTAAAAAAAACTTTTACTATACAGTTCGATGGAATTGAAAAAAAAAGAAAAGAAAATAAGAACCTCCGCACTGGAGTTCCATGGATAATAATCAATTATATTGCCATTTTATAGTCAGTCTCCATAAAATCTCAAAGGTAATCGATTATAATCCATCAAAAAAGGATTGTAATTCTAGTATTTTTATATCAACATAATCCATAATATTTTATTGTAATCCATTAAAATCCATTAAAACTAGATATAATATAATCCAATATAAAAGAAAATAATCGATTATCATGTATTTTTTGAGAAGAACTTATGAAAATTGCAGTTTTTTCAAAGCTTTCTCATTTCCATTTTGTGCAGTTGCTTTTAATTTTTACCTTTCACATAAGATTGAATTTAAGTTTTTTCTAGTTTTTCTATACTTTACGTAAGCTCCACCACCTTTTTTTAACAGCCCCATTCCTCAGTTTATTGGGTGAGTGGGTTTAACTGGAGATTGGGGGTGAATAGGTGTTGTTTACACTGAGTAACCCCCTCCCCCGTCCCCGTAAACAATCCTGGAAGGTGAGGTAAACTGCAGTTTGGGGGGTTGGGGTTGGAGGTAAACTTTAGTAAACATGTGGGTGGGCGTAAGAATAAACGTAGGGGAGTGGTTTAAATTCGTTTTTGGGGGAGGAGGCAAACTGAAGGAGGGGTTTTAGTTTTAGTAGGTTTAGATTGCGATTAGGCCGTGAGTTAGAGATGTTCAAGTTTTGCGAAAGTTTTTGCAAAACAGGCATCAGATTATAATCCGTTATAATCAATTACACTGGATTTTAAATGGATTATAATCCATTATAGTGGATTTTAATGGGTGGCCCTTCTACAAAAATTATCGATTATAATGAAAATATAATCAATTTTGTGGTATAAATTTGCAACAATAATGGATTATAATGACAACACTTTAGACAACAGTTTTTCATTATAATCAATTTTTATCCATGGTGCGGGGCTTGATATATTCGATTGGAAACTAAATTGAAACATGACTGCCCAAATGCCTTGCGAGTCCCGACTGCCCTGCAACTTTCCCTCACTCGCTGTGCCAAACACAAAGTTCTTGCTGTCTAGTAACGTGCCAATAACACAAAATAGTTTGCATCAGTTCAATTCAATGTTGAAAGATCTTTGAGCCTTTCATATACCCCGCTTGCTCGTTAATAGCACAAATTTTCTCGCGCAATAATTGTATTAAATTAGCGAAACTGCAATTTTCAATACCCTTATCTTTTCGAAAAATGCTCAGGTAAAATGTCTCTTTGCAGTTGATCTCAAGACATCAGTGGTTTGCAGATAGTTTAAAAATTCCGCTCAACTGGCTATGGATAAAAAATGGTTATGGCTGAGAAACAATAAATATCCGAGGAAAAATATTCCGTCACCTTCTTCGCATGTCAAAAAAAGATTAAAAATTAAACTACTTAGTTTTATACGGATATGTAGACTAATTTTTAACATAATTTTATTTTTTACCCTAACAAATAGCCAGAATTTCAATTGCAATTTAGAAGGCTGACATCTACTTTAATCAAAACTATTCGATTCTCATGAATTATATTTATGAAAGTAAAAAAAAAACTGGCTGCCTTCGAATTATGTTTCGAAGAAAAGGAAAGTAAATAATACTTGGTTAACAAAGTGAACAAAACAAACTGATGATTTCTTTGTCTTCTTTTCAACCACGCATCCATAAGCTAGGTTACAAAAATGACGTAATTAGCGTCTTGAGTTTTAAGAAATAGACAAAAGCAGTAGTTCAATTAGCAAAAATCCAATTTCACAAGCCATACAAGACGCAACATATCAAGCGTTATTTTTTCAAAAAGGCCAAATTAGCTTTGTTTAAACCCCAACTAACCTACAAAAAGTGATCAAAGATGAAAAATGGTACTAATTGTGTGATTGCACTTAAGAGCCATGGCCTGAATGTAAAGAAAAGCCTACAAAAAAAAACAAAAAAAAAACAAAGTATTTACGTCTAATTTTTCGCATTCAGTTTATATTTAAAGTCAACAAGTCTTTAAGATCTGGTCATAACAATTGCCAATGATAAAAACAATGAAATTAGCGGAACATTGTTCAGTGACTCAAACAAAAGCAGCTTATTACCACTGAATAGCAATAACTATCTTCCCGGAATAACCTCCATACAAAAAAAAGCTTATCATACAATTCCATGCATGGATTCTATGAAAAAAAAATTATCAAAGGATTTCCATGAATGATAAACACTTGTTCCATTGAACTTTTTTACATTAGAAAATCTTTAAAAAGAGTTTTTTCTGCTAAATTTAAAAGTTTGAAAAGTTTTCTGGTTAAATTAAATCAAATCTGGCCTTTTTTTCGACAAAAAAATCCTTATCATACAATTTTTATTCTATGAGAATTGCTTTACTGTCATTTTTTTGATTGAATTTGACTATAAAGATTCCAAAAATTCTAAATTGTAAGTAGGTAAATCAATGCTTCAACTTGAATTTGTTTTTTTTTGCACGGATAGAAGTTATGATATATGTGTATTCAGTACTCATTTGCATTTTTACACATTCTTAGTTTGTTTTTAGATAATAAATAAGTAATATGTCTCGGAGCTGACTTAGAGTGTTCTTTGGATCGGCAGATTTGGATTTCGGAATGGCGTCTTCAATTTTTTGTCAGTATTTTTTAGTATGAAGCAACCCTCCCGCTGGTGTTGGTTCCCACTAGGACTATCTCTCTGATGTCTCGAATTTGAGGAGAGAAACTTACAGGAAACAGTAACAGATTTTCAAATCTCTAAAGTTTCTGTAAGTTTTATCTTTTGTTGAGAGACTGGCACGTTGGGCTGGGCTAAGATTTAGTTTTTGCCTCATTTTATTTCTTTGTTTTGCTCAATCAGAAACTGAGTTTTATGCAAAATTCGTCCGAAAAAAAACACTTATTTTATCATTCCATTGAATGGAAAAAATCATTATGCAATTCCAATGAGTGAAAAAAATGCTATCATACAATTCCATTGTATGGAAAAAATGTTTATCATGTGATTTTCATACGTTTTTTTCATTCTATGGAATTGTATGAAATCGTATGATAAGCATTTTTTCCAGAGTATGGAATTGTATAAAAAGCATTTTTTTCAACCGGGGTTTTTTAGACGAAGTAGAAAAAAATCAACCAAAAAGTAAGTAAAAAAAGGTGTTATATAATTGACACCTAAGAACTATTTTTGGATCTTGTTAACTACCTCCCCCCTTTTGGACCTTGTTAACTATTTCCCTACACATGCATGTATTACTTTTGACAACCATTTCTATATAAAATATGCATTTCAAAAATGCCAACAGTTAAGTGGGTTTTCACTTTCGCGCGTTCGTATTTGTATTACTCACTATTTATATAACTCTCACGTAAAAAATTTAAAATATAAATTTTTTCTAAAAGATGTTTTAAGCTATTGAAAATATGGCCGCCAAAGTTGAATTTTTGAAAGGCGAAATAGGGGGAGAAGTTAACAAGAGCCCTAACTTCAGATCAGAGACCAAAACAAGACACGACTTTGGTGAAAACGTATGACAGTATATACCCGCACTGACAGAAATGGTTTTCCGGTCGATTTAAATTGATTTAAATTGTTTTGCGCACTTTTTGGAAAATTTTGACAGAAAAAAAACGCGTTTTTTTAGGCGCGCGCTCCCCTTCAAAATAAATATATATTGTCGCCTTTACAAAAATTTAAGGGTCGGTCGCCTATAATTGGATTTCTCAAAAAGTACTATGGGGGGACCCTTTGGGTCGGCAGGCGGTCGAATCCCGAAATCCCCGAGGGTAGGCGTCCGCTTCTTGCCACCTCCGAAATCCGCCCTGTCAGACAAGCCATATGGCTCACTTTTTACGAAGATTTAGTTTGTTTTTCAGGGGTTCACATGGGATTATTGCATGGTTGCATATGAGGTCAAATGGATCTCTTTAACTATCCGCATCCCCCTTCGGTACCTAGTAACGAAATGCCACCCCTATAAATTTGTAACTCAACGGTTACCCGCACTGACAGAAATGGTTTCCGGTCGATATAAATTGATTTTAAATCGATCCAAATCGATTAACCATGTACATTTTACGAACTTAAATGGATTTTAAATCGATTTAAATCAATCTTTTTGAAAATTTTAAATCAATTTAAGTTTCTTAAAATCGATTTAAATCGATTTCGATGAATTTTCCGACACACTAAAATCAATTTTTTTTTTGCTAACAATGCGAAAAAAACATAAACTTTAAAAAATTGTTGGAAATTTTCATTCTCGCTTTTTTAAAGGTAAACACTCGTGCCAGATGTTATAAAATTCAATGAAATTATCCGCATGAATCAGTTTCAAGCTCGAAAAAAAGCAATGAAATTCTAGAAAACTGTTGTAAAACAGATTTTGCAAAATCCTATGAAACAAACAAGAAAAGATAAACAATAAAATTTGATCTCGTTAATATGCAATTATATCAAGAAAAGATATGATGATGAATCAGATTTTGGGCAAAACTTATAAAACGAATCAAGAAAAGGGTCAATACAGATCTGTTTTTGAACTCAAAAAATGCAAGAAAATCAAAGAATATTATCGATTTTTTGGTATTTTTATTTGGTCTTTTTTATGCTACAATACGCTATGGATGTAAAATGAAAATGATAGGCAATAAATAAATGCAATCAAGTTTTAAAACGGATAAGTCTCCAATGAAAAAAATCGATTTAAATTGATTTAAATCCGTTTTAATCCCCTCAAAATTAAAAACAAATTCAGATTGGAAAAAATGCATTTAAGTTGATTTAAATTCGATTTGGATCAATTTTTTAGCTGGGATTTAAAATCAATTTAAATCGCTTTTAAATTGATCCAAATCAATCTTCATCTGTTTTGTTTTATCTTTGTTTTATCTTCTTTTTCATACTAAAATCGATCGAAAATTAATCAACGTGATTTTCTCATGCTAAAACCGAACTAAATTTAATCAACGTACTTTTTTCATACTAAAATTGATCCTAATCCATTTTTGTCAGTGCGGGTATCCAAAGTCTATGGGTCGAAGAATTTGTTTTTGGCTGCGTAAGAGTTAGAACATATGGTTTGAGATTGATGAGTCAACTGACGCTCAAACTTTCGATGAAAACAATAATTTTTCCAGGGAATTATGATTCGAATTCTCTGAAAATAGATCATTGATGCAAAGGAATTGAAAGACGCAGTTAAAGATACAGTTTGTTTAGTACAGAAATTAAAATTCCCGCATTCTAGTTTAGACTTAAGTAATCGATTATAAGTGATAATTATGATGATTTTTTAACAATTAAAATTGATTATAATTACCAAAATTATATGTTATGGTTATGATTTTTGTGTCAATAAGAAAATCTCGAAAAGAGAGATCTTTTGAACATTTTGGTTCATCTGAACACAAAGCTTTACCACGAAATAAAAGTTTCATAGCGACCCTTTCACATTAGTGGAAAGGTTTCCGCGGTAGAAGAAACAAAATCTTCCGAACCAATCATGGAACTAAATCAATTTGCTGATGTTTTGGTGGTTAAAAAAGCTTAAAATATTTATCACAAAACAACTTTAATGGGAGGAAATGAAAAAAAAACCTTATAAACTTGAATTGATTGGAAAACTTTAAAGAACATTTTTCTCATTTTTCATAGGAACCAACGTCTTCAAAAAGCATAAAATATTAGCAATTCAGACGCAATTTTGACGACAAAATGAACAAACAAAAGGGATTATAATCAATTAAAATCTATTATAATGTGTTTTCGTGCAAACTAATGAACTAGAAAATTGAATAAAAACAATGGATTATAATCAATTGTAATTGATTATAATTGTATCGAAAAATATACGATTAAATAATTGATTATAATCGATTATATTGGATTATAATTAATTAAATTTTGATTTAAAAAAAAAAGAGTTAATAACCGATTATTATTTGATTAAAATCGATTTTTCCATTATTATCCGATTATTATATATATAATATCGTAATATAATCGATTATTAACGCTTAAAACTGGATGCGGGTTAGGATGAAGCTAATTCAACTGATTCACTGACTCCAACTGACTAAGCATTCATTGATAGCTCCGAATTTTACAGGTTTAGCGGATATAATTTAGTTTGTCAGATTTTAATTTAGATGTATTTTAGCACTAGACTGCATCATACTAAACTACTCTAGACATCGGTCAACTGGACATTTGAAATTCAAATGTGGCAGCCTAAATAAGTTAACATTGAAACAGTTTTAAGAGTAATTATTAACATAACTGTTTCCTGTATTGGAGTTTCGTCGATAAAAAATGATTGGATTTTCGTTGTCAGTTACTGTAAAGTTTAAAAACAAATGATTAAAATCGATTGAATATGATTTCAGGTCTTTTTTTATCATAAAAACTCCTTTAATCGATTATAATCAAATGTATTGGATTTTGTAATCATATTTTTATTCGTAAATCATTTTGAAAAATTTAAACACAATGCAGTTTTTTCAAAGCACAACAGTTGCTTTTGGCTTGTTACACAAGACAATTAAAACCAGGTTTTTAGTTTCTCGGTTTTTGCTGGTCTTCCTTCACTCTCCAGTAATACAAATCCCCACATTTACACCAGCCCCCCTCTCACTTACACTCCCTAAAATACTAAAATTGAGTAGGTTTACAATTGGAGTAGGCTGTGAGGATAACAGAAGTTGTTGAAATTGTTTGCGAACAATTTGGTAAAAAAAATATAGAGATTATAAGCCATTATAATCAATTATGATAGATTTTAATGGATTGTGTTTTTACAAAATTAACCGATAAAAATTACAATGTAATGGATTTCATTATCTCAATTTGAAGCAATAATGGATTATAATCACATATGTAAGGCAATATTTTTCCATTAAAATCGATTTTCATCCATGAAACACCGGCTTAGATTGTTTGATTAAATGGTTGCACTGTAAATATTTTGCTTTCTTTTTCCTCATTGATTGCAGAGGATTTTTTTCTCAAGAACGGTTTTTTTCTAGGATTTGTTCATGCAAAATCATGTACCACAAGTAATCACTTGAACCGTTTGATTGACATAGCTTAAAACTATTTTTGAGTTGTTTTTCGAACTTTGCAAAATTTGCAAATAAGTTTCCCCTATGTTGAGAAAAGCTCTGTTGATAATTGTGTCAAATAGTTTTAGTTCGACTGAATAAAGCGAGCAAGCACGTTACCTACCTGCTTGCTCGCTCTCAGCCGTAACAAGATGGTTTTTTCCAAGAAAATCGTTTGGGCAACCTTTTAGCGCTTTCCTGTGAATAAAAAAAAAATAAAAAAAGGAACGTCAAGAATTAAATCCAAACTACTTTTTTTAAATCAAATTTTGAAGCGAACTTTTTTTGAGTAAGCCAACTTTGCTACAACTATCAACATGTCTCAATTTCAGTCTACTGCTTGAGTCTTCTTCTCACCTCACCTCACTGACACATAACGAGGCCAATTTGTACACGTTGAATAAGCTCCTAGTTTGAGGTGAGTATGATTCTGGATCAGAGACAAGTCTTTAAATGAGTTTGTCGGAACGGTTAAAACAAAAGAACAAAGTAAGACCAAAGAGCACTTCGGACAAAATAAAATTATGTTTGATTGTTTTGACTGTGTATGATTATGTTTCGACTGTGTGCGACTAATTTGATGTTTCGTCTGTGCTCGGCAGTTTTTTGATGAGCAGTGACATTTGTAATTTCTATGTTTCAATATCAGATCAGCTGAAAAATCTAACTTATTTTTGTCGCAGGATGTTTAATGGCCCATATAAGCTGCTTCTCAAACGTTTTTTTATTTCATCTAAGAATATTGATGGGTAGTGTAGATGGCTAATTACTAAGGCTTTCCTCAATCGGTTCAAGTTTTGATATATTAAAAATGTAGAGTATATTTTGTAGAATATCAGTGAAGAATTTTTTTGGAATTTAACTACTACTGCCTGTTACAATTATGACTCTGTTGAAAATCAATTTTCTGATAGACATGTTATTACAGACTTTTTCCAAAATTTCATGTGATTCAAAATTTGTTTCAGACAGTTCTAATCTTTCTAAATATCTATATTTTAAATCGATCTAAATTTAGATCTTTTTTGGTTGCAATTAAATTTGGTTTAAGTAGTTACTGAATCAACTAAAACTGGGACCTGGCAGACTTTTTGCGTTTATAACTCAGTCAGAATCTAGTCTTTTACATGTCACGTTACGACTATTATCAGGTGGCTATTTTTTCGATCAAATCAACTTGTTCGTTGAGTTGCTTGTAAAAAATTGAAATCAAATAAAATGATAAAAGCACCTACCAGTATTTGTAGCTTTTCAGACTTTAAAAAACGAAAAGAAAAAAATTAACTACAATAGATAAGCAACCAAACTCAAAAGACTCAACCTTGTCTTTGTTACGCCCTTGGAAAGCAACAATCAGGTCTTAACTAGAGCAAACTACAGGGTCCATCTGATACACCAACTATGTCACGAAAGATGCGGATATAGCAGTAGCCTAGATTATCACTTAAAAATAAAACTGATCCATAGAAGAAAAGCAAATAGAATTTTTTCTCAAAATCATACCAAGTTAATCAAAAAAATCAAATTATCTAAGAATTTTTATAAAAATTTTTATAGGATGCGCATCAAATACAGTGTTGTCTGGTAATTATTTGAAGAAAAAGACGATAGTTTTCTAGAAACATTTTTTCAGATACGAGAACACAATTAGGAACAATGCAATGTAACTTAAATCACATTAAACAAAAACTTAATGGGAATTTTTTGATAATTCGGAATTTTTTTTATCACTAGCCTGTGCTATCAAAAATTGCTTTAATTTCGACGAGAAAAACATGGCAAAAAACCTGTTTTTGCGCCCTTTTTGGACAATTTTGACCAAAAAAATGCGTTTTTTTTTCGGCGCGCGCTTCATCTTTAGTTTTCATTGGCGCCGAAGACGCCTTTACAAAAACTTTTGGGTTGGTCGACCTGAAACAGAGATTTAAAAAAAAACCAAAGGGGTACTTTTTGGTTGATGAAGGGTTGATTACCTAAGGGGGAGTCCGCCCCCTCCCCTCTAGTCCACATAAAAAAGTTTGACTCAAGCATGCTATATTTTTACCCACAACTAATGATTGTTTCTTCCCATGTTCGACTTTTTTTTAGATTGTGCGACAATGTTTGGACTGCTCAACTATATTTGGCAGTTTTTGAAAACTTTTTGACAACTGACAGTGGTGACTAACGACAGTTGGGTTCAAATTCTTGTTCGACTATCTTTTGACTGTGTAAACTTTGTTTTTACAAGTTACTTTTATCTGTTTGAGTTTCTCTGGATTCTTTTTTCGATATTGGTTGCTTGAACATTGTGTTTGACAATGATTTGAATAGGAGGGCTATTTTGACCCACGGAAAATAGCTGGAGCTTGCGAAGTTGATCGACTCATGCTTGCAATATTTTCGACCAAATCGACCAAAACCAGTTTGTTTTGAGCCAGGAGCGGATTTAGAGGGGTGGGCGGACGCCCCACCCTCAAGGATTCGACCCCCTGCAGATCCAAAAAATCTCCCCTTTGTACTTTTTTGGGATATACTTTTTTGGCAGGCGGACCCAAAAATTTTTCTAAAGGCGCCTTGGATGCCATTATATACTAGTTTTAGGGGGGAGCGAGCGCCGAGAAAACGCAATTTTTTGTAAAATGTTCCCAAAAAAGACTTAAAACCTCAATCTTGAACTTCGCTATGTTCGGAGCTAATCTAAGTGAGAACCAAGGACATCAACTGATATGAAAGTTACCGTTTTTAAGCCACTACCAAAATATCGCTCTCTGGCCGAAACTGGAAGAGCAACCTTATTTAAAAGTCTCCAAATCAATGAACTACAAGACTAACGTTAATTTCGGACTCGTTAACTGCGTAGGAGGTTAGATTTTGGAATCAGAAAAGGCTTTAATCCATCCTGCATGGATGCACTATTCACATTGATTGAAAAATGAGTGCTTATTGTGTTAATAAAGCATAACAAAAAAACTACGAGGACGAATGCCTCAACTACCATTCTAAAGTTATCTTAAAATAGTCCTAAATCAAATGGAACATCGCAACGGAGAGTTTTAGCAAAGATGAGAAGGTTAAAATAAGCCTCTCACAGGTTGCTTAGCAACACAAAAACATTCTGAAATGCTGAATTTGTTGTACTCGAACGGCTTTTAGCTCGTTTTTTACTCTCAAAATCCCAGAAAAAAATAAAGGCAACTTAAGGCTAATCAAGTTCCTTTTTAGTTGATTCGTACATGTTTTCTGGTTTTAACGTCTCGGTCAGCAGAAAAATGCAAAACATTGTTTTTCCCCTAAAAATGACTGAGCATGTCAATTTTAAAAAATTTTACGCATATGATCGACAGACATCTGAATTTTCATCAATATCCCAGCTGATTGTCTGATAGTAGTTTTTGATGTAGTGACTGCTTAATTGTTACAAAAAATCAACTTCGAGTTTTTTTTCCGTTGAAAATTGTTGTTCACTTATTTGTCTTTGTGTATGTTTGTAGTAGTTTTTGTTTTTTAATCAAGGAGTAGTGACATTTGTAGTTTTTTGTGTTTTAATATCAGATCAGATGAAAAAATTAACAGGTTCAAGTTTTTATAATAGATTAAATAGAAAAAAAGTTTAGAAAATTTTTTGGCGTTTGAATGGTACTGCCGGTCACGATTATGACTCTGTTGAAAATCAATTTTCTGATAGACATGTTACTATACACTTTTTTCCGAATTTTCATGTGGGTAAAAATTTGTTTCAGACAATTTTAATCATTCTATATATCTATATTTTGTAACGAGCTAACTAGATTGTTTTTTTTTGTTTGTAATTAAAATTGTTTTAAGTAGTTATTGAATCCTTGGCCGACTTTTTGTGTTCTTAACTAGGTCAAAAGGTTTGCTTGCAAAAAACAGACTTCATACAAAACGTTAAATGCACCTACCAGTTTTTGCAGCTTTTCAGACTTTTAAAACAAAAAGAAAAAATTTAACAACAATAGACAAGCAACCAAATTCAAAAGACTCAACCTTGTCTTTGTTTCGCCCTTAGAAAGCAACAATCAGGCCTTAACTAGAGCAAACTACCAAGTCCTTCTGATATACCAACTATACAACGAAAAATGGGGATATGGCATTAGCCTAGATTATCACCTAAAAATAAAAATGATCCATAGAAGAAAAGCGAATAGAATTTTTTTTCAAAATCATACCAAGTTACTCAAAAAAATCAAATTATCTAAGAATTTTTATAAAAAGTTTTATAGGATGCGCATCAAATACAGTGTTATCTTATAATTATTTGAAGAAAAAGACGACAATTGTCTACAAACATTTTTTCAGATACGAGAACACAATTAAGAACAATGCTAACTCAAATCACATTAAACAAAAACTTAAAGGGAATTTTTTGGTAATTCAGAAATTTTTTATCACTAGCCTGTGCTCTAAAAATATGCTCTAAATTCTACAAGAAACACATGGCAAAAAAACCTGTTTTTGGGCCCTTTTTGGACTATTTTGACCAAAAAATTGCGTTTTTTTTTCGGCTCGCGCTCCCCTTCATCTATTATAGTATTCATTGGCGCCGAAGACGCCTTTACAAAAACTTTTGGGTTGGTCGACCTAAAACGGAGATTTAAAAAAAACCAAAGGGGTACCTTTTGGTTGATGAAGGGTTGATTACCTAAGGGGGAGTCCGCCCCCTCCCCTCTAGTCCGCATAAAAATGTTTGACTCAAGCATGCTATATTTTGACCCACAACTAATGATTGTTTCTTCCCATGTTCGACTTTATTTTGGATTGTGCGACAATGTTTGGACTGCTCAACTATATTTGGCAGTTTTTGAAAACGTTTTGACCAACTGACAGTTGTGGCTAACGACAGTTGGGATCAAATTTGTGTTCGACTATGTTTCGACTGTGTGCAACTTTGTTTTTAACATGTTACTTTTATCTGTTTGACTTTTTTGGATTTTTTTTCCAGCATTGGTTGTTTGGGCGTTGTGTTTGACAATGATTTGAATAGGAGAGCTGTCCACAGTATTTTGACCCACATGAAAATGGCTGAAGCCTGCTTGTTTTGAGCCACTTGATTGAAGGAAAATGGTGTTCGAGATTCAGCTTGCAGTCAAATTTTGACGGTATTGACAGTAATTGAGTTTTCCGTCAACTATCAAACTTTCCCAAGCCTTAGGCTTGCTCTGATTTTCTTTTATCACACTAGGGACCGCAAAAACAAATCGTATTTTTTTGAAAGTTTTTGAATAAAGACTTTTTTTTGACACCAAAAACTTAGCGCCGAAAAGTTTTGACACCAAAAAACTTTTGAAAAAACAGGTTGAAAGTGCAGTTTTTGGGCATTTTTGGAAAACTTCGACCAAAAATATGTTTTTTTTTCGGGGCGCCTTTAGAAAAAAATTAGGGTTAGTCGGCCTAAAATGGATGTCATAAAATAATACCAAGGGTGGGACCCTTTGCTTGATGAGGTCGATCGCTGAGGGAGAGAGGCATCATACCTCCCCGCCTGAATCCACCCCTGGGGAAGGTCTTTGCTATTTCGCCAACGCAGAGTTAAGACTTTTAGCAATTTAGTTCAGTTTTTATAACTTAGAAAAGGAAATTAACAAGAAGAGTAGAGTGAGTTGCTGAATGTGAGAGCCATGCCAGCAGCCACTGCCGCCTGCTGCACTTTTATGAACTCCAGAAGTGTGAGAGGGCTGGTGAGAGGGTCGAATCCCCAAGGAGGGAGCGTCAGCGCCAAACCACCCTGTACCCCCACCACCACCCCCACCCCCCCCCCCCCCATGAATCCGCCCCTGCGACTGTTTATACTAAACTTCGACTGTTCTCGGCTGTTTTTTGATGTGTTGTTTGATTATGTTGCGACCATGTTTTGATTGCGATGGACTAAATTTTAACCATGCTCTCATTTTTTGTTCGTGTGGTACTGTGTAGTACTGCTGCCACAGTAACCTTGGAAAGTTAGATTATTATTACTTGTTATGTATTGTTATTATGTATTCAAGGCCATTCTAGCAGGCCTACTTCAACGGTCATTTGACTGTTGTTACTATCTGGCAGAGAGTGAATAACTAGACCTCTGAAAAAAAGACTAACAACAAATGAGTCTAAATTAAAAGATATAAATCTTTCTGTCTCAGGATAACAGAACCGACATGGAAATCCCTGTATTCTGTACAATGGCGCATTCGGATCCTCCTTGGAATTTTAAGATCTGGTTAGATCAATTCCTATTGGCAGTTACAGTAAAGGAAAATGGGAATCCCGAAGTATTATTAGAGGACCCGAAAGAAGTCCTGGTAGAGCCGTTCCCACGACCGGAGACACCAAGAGAACACGAAGTCATAGATAGAGAAACTAGAGACAGACTAGCGAGAGACAGAGTCCTG
Source organism: Symsagittifera roscoffensis (assembly GCF_963678635.1). Taxonomy (NCBI): domain Eukaryota; kingdom Metazoa; phylum Xenacoelomorpha; order Acoela; family Convolutidae; genus Symsagittifera; species Symsagittifera roscoffensis. Next base: position 50,172,262 of record NC_087068.1, on the reverse strand, counting down.
TTAGAAAATGAAGAACGAAGAGCAAGAGGACCTAAGGTCGGTCACAATGCTTACTACAATGAGGTACAGAAAAGAGTGATTATTCTTCTCCAGATTATTCTTAGCATTGGGCACAGAAGGAAAAAAGAAACTTATGCAAAAGAAACCACATACAGAAGTTTCAAAATTCGAATTAAGGGAAATGGTTGCATTAGCAAAGATATCATTTGACAAAACACAAAGTGTTACGTATGAACGCTATAAGCTGTTTAATCGAGCGCAGAAAACAGGAGAAACATTGGAGGCATTTCAGGCAGCACTAACAGCGCAGGCAGCCAGAGCGGAATTAGGGACACTCGAAAACGAATTAGTTCGCGATCTGTTCATATCGAAAATGAAGAATACGGCACTGCAGGATACATTAACGTTTGAAACATTTACGCCAGATGCAGTGTTGAAAAGGGCAATGAAGTTTGAACAGAGCAAACAAACAACGCAGGCATTTCAAAAATCAAACACAATTGCAACAGGTGCAAGTCAAGTTGATGGGACAATGAAAAAAAAAACAACTAATCATGAACGTGGGAAAAAGAGCACGAACAGTCGGAGACAACCGAGGGAACAATACAAGAGACGAGCAACTGACAGGAAATATGGAAGGAACTATACAGAAACAAAACCTTGTACTCGATGCGGTAGGCCATTTGGAGAAGGCCATCTGAAAAAATGTCCTGCCATTGTAAAACTTGTTCCAAACCGAACCACTTTGCAAAAATGTGCAGGTCACAACAAGTAAATGAGATTGCTGAAAAAACGTCTAGCTCAGATGAGGAGTGTAATTTGATTCAGTCTTTCGACTCATGCGATGAGTTTGAAATCATGGCGGTCGAATTGAACACCACCTCAATCGAGCAGGTAGACGAATATATAAAGAAGCAATTAAAACAAAAAGTAGTTGTCGGGGAAATAAGTAAAGACATACATAAGGTCGACATACGCAGGAACCCTCGATCGTTAAATAAAATCGTTAAAATCATTAGTCCGAATTGATCATCAGATCATCAATATGACCATCAATACAGGTAGCCCAGTATCGTTCTTGAATTGGACGACCTCGAAACAAATATTAGAGTCTCAAAGAATACGAAGTTCATTTCACGGGAGAGTCTCAATTTGTCAGCACAATTTGTAGACTACAATATACAACCGATTAATATTTTGGGGGCAATCACCACAAACATCCGTTCGGCAGGATTGGAAGTGGTGGGAAAATCATTTTTAATCACAGAGAGACGCACACGGTGCTCACAGGGACTGGACTTACAAAGAAAAGTGGGATACACACTACGCAAAAGCTGGCACCAAAAGATAAAACGAGGTTTGACCAGCTACTGTGCGAGCAGTCAGAAGGTTGGAAACAAAAAATTTACAGTAAATTCAAAAGCCTTTTTGATCGTCAGGGTTGCTCGAAAAATCATGTAGTCAGTACAAAGATCAAATATCCACTTTGTCCACTACAAGAGAAGGGGAGAAGGATACCAATACACATTCAAGAAGAAGTACATGTGGAGATGAATAAACTGTTGAAAGAAGGGCATATAGAACGTCTGGACAAATGTATTAGCGACTGTTTTATAGCACCAATTGTAATCACAGTAAAAAAAAGATGATTCCATAAAACTGGCATTGGATGCAAAACCTATCAACAGGCAATTGTTCAAAAACAATTATCAAAAGCAAAATATTGACGAATTATTGGATGGGGTTAGCTAAATAGTAACAGCAAACACAATGGGCACTTTATATTTCTCAGTTCTAGACCTAAAAGATGCTTACAGTCAACTAAAATTGACTGCTGAAACAGCAAAACAATGCAACTTTAACATCATAGGTCGACAGGCCACTGCAACGTACAGGTTCCTTACTAGATTCTATTGGCTGGCTCATATGCCAGCAGAGTTTCAAAAGGCGATGGATTGAACTATAAATCATGCAAAAAAACACGTTTTGTTTTCTTGTTGACATACTTATTGTGTCCAAGGCAGTGAACAAGAAATGAAAAATTGATACTGAACGTTCTGGAGAAACTCGACGAAGAACATTTGGCATTGAAACCCTCGAAATTTGATTATTTCCAGACCGAAGTAAATTGATTAGGGCATAAACTATCACCAGAAGGTATTACACCGAAAACATCAAAAACGGAGGCAATATTGCAGCTCAGCCCACCAAAATCACTGAAGCAACTCAGGTCGTTTATGGGCAGCATAAAGCACTTGGCTTAATTCATCCCAAATGCGGCTAGTTTAACAAAAAAAACTTAGACCCCTTTTGCGAGAAGAAAACGAGAAAAAGAAGCTGAAGTGTGAAAATTCAAGTTAAGAAATTTGAATGGGGGGAAGAACATTCAGAAATATTTGAATCGATAAAAAAAGCAAGAGCAAATATAACACAATTACGTTACTACAATCTTAAGAAGGAGACTAGAGTAAAATGTGACCTAGCCATAGCGGATTAGGCACAACGCTGGAACAAAAAAGAGCCGAAGGGGATTGGGTGCCTATTGCGTTCGCGTCGAGATATTTAAACATGCAAGAAAAAAATACTCGACGAATGAACTAGACTTGCTAGCAGTAGTATGGTCTGTTGATCGATTTAAACACTATTTGTTAGGAAAAGAATTCGTGATAGACACAGATCATAAAGCTCTGATTTCAGCTTTAGACAAAAATAGGCCAAATAAAACTTCAGGTCACTTCAGTTCATTTGTAAAACTCCTAGTGTTTTATATGATACAAGAGGTACTGTTCAACGTCCGTGAGGGCACATTTAGTCATTTTTCTCAGAATAAAGAAATTCAAAGGTTGTTTGAATTTTTCCCGAGAGGGGGAAATGTGGTGTGGCGTAGTTTATTAGATTATTATGACGTCATTAGTGTGCTAGTTATTCGTGCTAAACTCGCCTTTTGTTTATCAAGGTCGTGACCGACCTGTCAATCCTTTCTAAATTATCATCAAGTGCTCTCATTCATTCTGTCTCAACTTATGAAAGATTTAAGTTGTATTAAAAAAATTTGTCATGACATTATCTATATAACTGAAATTATCTATATTATTTACATTACTATTAATCATTAAACAAGGAGAAATGAGTCTTGTTTAACAACTGTTCTTCAAGTAATCACATTGCCAAAAATTTTAGATACTTTTTCTACCTCAGTTTATTTTTTTCGAGCAGATCGTTGCGACAACATGAGCCTATTAGTAAGCCTAAGAGTTAATTTAATCTTTGATTTATTTTTATTTTCTGAAATCTTTTTTCTAATTGGTTTACAAATGAAATGTATTGTAAACTTGCGGTCGTTCAGTGATAAAAAAAGCTCAAAATTTTTCTATTTAAACTCAAGCCGTAAATTTCACCTGAATTCAGTATGTTTTCAAGATCTCGGAGCATGTTTTGCCATTTTCTGTCTAGATATCGGTCAATTTTTTTTGAATTCGAGCTTTTTCACAAGCGTATGTTTTCTTACACCGAACAGTAGTGGAGCATCGGGGACACCTTGTTGTGTTAAGCCATACGACCTAAGGATAGAAGATTCCTAAAATAGGAAAATTGGACTTTTGTTGGTGCCTTGAGTGTGTCTTGACATTTCGGCAAATGGAAAACGTGTTTCAACATGAAAACGTGAGCAAAAAGAAAAAACGTGTTTCAGCATATGTTCCCTGTAATGCGAGAAAAAGTTGAGCACATTGGGCTTTCATTCCTTCAATGCTTTTTCACAATTTCAGTTCCTCTTTCAACACAACAATCTACCTAAGAAACTAATTTTTGTTATTTTGCGGGAGTCGCCTTCTGCGCATTTAGAAGCAATGCCTCCGAGCCTGTTAACGATGGCAACTGGTCACAGGTTTCCATGTGTATTTAAATTTCTAAAAAAAAAGTTTTAATTTTTTGTATATATCACATAATAAAAAAAGAAAAAAAGATTTAGTAGCTTAGTTAGCAATTTCAGGAAAATGAGCTCGACATTGCGGTTTAGTACCCCTCGGAAGGTTTTTAAATTTGTGGGACCGTCTTCCGTTTGAGACGCCTCCTGAATCACTGGGAAAAGATATTATTGTTTTGTGTAAGTCGAAAAGAGGATGAATTTCAAAAACTGTACATTGTAACTCAAACTATTTTTCCTCGTTCAATTATATCTCACAAAAACCTTTAGTTGTTTAGTAAGAATTTCAGTAAGCTGAGCACGCATTCCAGTCTGTTTTTTTTAAAAAATTGTATAGACGGGTTTCTTGACGTTAAATCTTTTGTAGAAATCATATAAAACCCAATTTCACCATTACTGAGATCATTAAAATCGTTGGGACCAGTTTTGTTGGTACTGCCTCACAAATTCTTTGGAAAAGACTTTTTGTTTTAATTCAGTCTTTTAGAGGATGAATTTCAAAAAAATTTTAATGAAACTCAAACTTTTTTTCATTGTGCAAAAATCGAAGCACTTTTAGCGAAAAACGTGACTGAACTGAAATACGGAGACTGGAAAAAAAACATTTTGCCTGAATTTGTCTTTTTTTCAGTATGAAATTTTTGTACCTGACAAAAAAGCCTTAAATGGGCCCAATTGAGTTTTCTTTGCAAAAAATAACCTTCTTGTTCATGAAGTTTTCCTCTTTTAATGTAGGTATGAGGTAGTTATGATTCTCGCTATTATCCATGGTTTGCTTATTTTCCTATTATCATTGTGGAAACTTCTACCAATGAGTCGAGTGTCTTCTGCGCATCTACCGTCGAATCTTCCTAATTATGAGCGTTTTTTCCTACTATTTGAAAAATGTGGAGAAATTTTGTAATCGAATGAAATTTTTTTGTTTTTCCCGCAAAATCAGGTACAACAAATTATCATCGGAATAGGTCGAATTATATATCATTGTAAAGTTTTTTTAGTCCTAAATCTAGCAACCTTAAAACATTTGAAAAAACGGATCTCAATATTGAGAAAAACTAGTTTGCAATCAGAAGTTTTTGATCGTTGACCTAATTTCTAACTAATAATGTCAGCGTGCAGGCTTACAATAGCTATTTTTTGCATAATTTGAGCCGTGAAAACTCAGTTTTATGAAGCAAAAATAGTTTTTAAGTAGTTTAATGTCACTTTTTTCGAAGGACAAAATCTTTATTTTCCGCAGAGGCGCAATTTTCCGCCATTTTATCCAAAAAGCTGCTATTTTGACCGATCATACACTCTGGAACACTTTCAACGGAAATATTATCACCCAGATTGCAGAACTCTTTGACAGTTTTCATAGTTTCTAACAGATTAATTGGTAGAGTAGCAATCTCATTTGAGTGATGATTGGAAGGATATTTGCAACTTTGACAAACATAATTAGTAAAATGTTTAGGTATTTGGCTCAAGCTTCTGCATTTTTTATGCACCCATTGATTATACGAATTGCATCGTATTGACTTGGAGCCAATTCTTCTCAAAGAAAAAGCGAATGGGTATTCTCTGGTTTTTATTGGAATAGGTTTTGGCCTGAAATCAAATGCTTTGTCCTATCCACGTTGAATTTTGAAGCGCGTTTCTGCAAAATTTGCGTTGCATGTATTGAATCTCTCAATGAACTCGGATTCCGTTTCAAGGGATATCACAAGATCATCTGCATATAGCATATCCCATTGTACCATCGAAGGACAGTTTCTCGTAGCATGTTTCATTGCTATTACAAATAACACTTGGCTAATTGCCTATCATTGATGCACGCTTAGTTTGATTTCAAAGTAATCACTTTATCCTTGAGGCCAGAGAAATTTGGTTTTTCGACTCGGTGTACAGGCACTTTATTAGTCGTACCAGGTTTTTGGTAATTTTTTGTTACCCCAGAGCCCACACAATCAGTTTCCTGGAAACACGATCGAAAGCTTTTTCGAGGTCAACAAACTTATGATGCAGGGGTTTTTCTTTTTCCGCAAACCCATCCTTCAATGGACTAACGGTAAAAATGCATCGGTAGTTGATCTACTGTCCATAAAAGTCAAGTTGAGTGTCATCTGTTTTTATCAATTGTCTCAGCCGTTTCTCAATGCGTCTTTTAGTGCCTCTGTAGGGTCCACATTCTTACGTATCGCCTTTTTTTTAAAAAGTTTTACTCTGCTCACTTCGGCTCCAGTCAAAGGGGAATATACCAGAGTCCCAGAAGACTTTCTTGAGGACCTCAAAAGGATTTTGCTAATGCGAGAGAACATCTTGGTCGCCACGGAGTTTTCAATCACAATTAATGAATTTTGCTCCAACGCATCCTTTTGATTGTTTTTTTTTCAATTGCTTGGATAGGAGGAACATTTTATGCAGTATCTCCGTTTCTGACAATGACACCATTTCTACTTGGATTAGTGTTTTGAGCTTCAGCAATAAGATCTTTCACGACTGGCTTCTACCTCCGATATATAGCCCGATCTTGCTCATTTCAAGACCTCTGCCACTATTTGAGGGAAAATCTCCTCTTTTTAACTCATTCGCCTATTTTTTTTGTTCAAACACCATTTTTTTTTCTTCTAGCTGGTTCTCTGGTTGTTCTGTCACTTACGTTTCTTGCTTCTTCTAGAAATTTTGGTGTAAATTTTTCCCAGTTAGCCCTGTATTAGATTATTTTCTGGCTTCTTTTTTATTGCTTCCTTGCAATTGAATCGGTTTCGAGTTTCATTCAAGTTCCACTGTGTTATTGTTCTAACTGGTTTCGATTTTCGGCGGTAAATGGGATATTTAAACTAGACATCACATACAACAGGGCTGTGTTGAGTATACATTCTTCGCCCCCTCATAACCTTCAAACTTTTACACAACTTCTCTGCGCTAATCGTGTTTATATCAATTTTATTAACCTGACGATGGACATAGTTCCGAAAATGTTCGAATTCACGTTTTTTTAAATTCTTCATTTTAGCCGTGTTTGATTGAAATCAATCTGAGCGGGTAGAGTTTTCGTATCGGAATCATCTTTGCAGCATTTTTCAAAGAACGTGCTTAGCACGGCTATATTTTGTGACTGGCAGAAATTGAGATGTCTCTAACCTTCTCTGTTTTGAGTACCAAAGCAAAGAGGGTCTATTTTTCAGTCAATTTCCTGATGCTAACCTCCAGTTGGTCCATTCAAGTCACCACATTAGAGATTATTTTCTTGGTCAGGCAGAGATGCTAAAATACTTTGTAGCGTATTATAAAATTTTTCTTTTTCCGAATCATGTTTATCAGATTGTGGTACCTACGCAGATGAAACATTGCACACAGTGTCTTCTAATACAATTTTTAGATGCATAATCTGTTCATTTACTCTACTGAATTCCAGTACGTTTTCAATAAGTCGACCATTAATGGCTATTGCACCAACATTTGTGCCTTCTGAAATTCCTTGCCAGTAAATTTTAAGTTTGTGACCGCAATCTCCAAAATTTTTGTGCCTCTTCCTTTGAAACGAGTTTCTTCTAAGCAACACATCGATATCTTTCTTCTTTCTGGAGTTTCGCATATTTCAAGGCCTTTTCCTTTTAGTGTGCCAACGTCCCATGAGCATAATCGGAATTTTTTTTCTAGGGTGGATTTTTTTTGTCTTTCAGATATTAGTATGTAAATTTTGTATAGATTAGTATGTATATTATTATTTTGTGAAATTTTTTCGAATGTTTTTATGAATAAAAAAAATCTTTAAAGAAAAACATTTTTCTAACTTTCACTTGAAGCAACGTAATTTTTCCATTTCTATTATATATTTAAATGTGGGCTTCACTATCTCGCCATGTTTAAGCTTTTTCAACGTATTAATTTTGCATGTTAAAGCTAAATCGTATATTGTCCAAGTACTCTCAAAGATTGCGAATCTTGCCTCTAAATATGACTGTTCAAATCGTTGTAGTTTTTGAGATATGACGTTTTTTGTGATTTTTTTTTAAATTTTCAGAAAACTTATATCAACTTTTTTCTCGCAAAATCTGAAACTCCCAGCCTTGTAGTTGGGTCCTGTCAGAGTACTCTCAAAGGTTGCGAATCTTGCCTAGTATGATTGCTCATTTCTGTGTAGTTTTTGAGGTATGACATTTTTTGTGATTTTTTTCAAAATTTTTCAGAAAACTTAAATTATTATGATTTTGAAAAACTTGAAATTCCCAACCCTGTTGTTAGGCCCTGTCAGAGTGTTCTCAAGGATTGCAAATCTTGCCTCCAATTATGACTGCTCAATTCTTTGTAGTTCTCGAGATGTGACGTTTTTTGTGACTTTTTAAAAATTTTCAGAAACTTTAGATTTTTTTTAAATTTGAAATTCCCAACGCTATAGTTCGGTGTTGTCAAGGTACTCTAAAGAGGTGCAAATCTTGACATATGCGTCTCCCAAACGCGACTGCTCAAAGGCTTTTAGTTTCCGAAATGTGACGTTTTTTGATTTTTTTCAAAATTTCTCAAAGAACTTATCTACAAAGAAATTCAAAAAGTTTGAAACTACCAACTCGAAGATACAACCTTATTGTCAGCGTACACCCTGGCGTCTCAAATCTTGCCTCTTAGTATGAATGCTCAAATCTTTTTAGTTTCCGAGATGAGACATTTTTTTCAATTTTTTTTTGGGAAATTATATTTAAAAAATGTAACATTCGCCCGGAAGATACATATCGACGGAAGACAAAACTAAGTCTTAAGAAGACTGGCTAACGTCTAAACAGAGCTTTGCATGCTTTTCACCGTCTCTACCAAGCCAGTACTTTTCGGTGGTCTTTCTAACATCGGGTCGACAAACACGTTACTGCTTTCGGCTTCGGTCAAAACACTCAAATTAACTAGATTACATGCAGAAATAGTGAGCTCATGGCTGGGTCTCAGTATCCCCAGACCACGAGGTCACTCCTAAAAACAGGGCTACTACTGATTATATTACTATTGTTTTTGTTCAGTAGATAAAAATCATCATCTCCATCGAAGATGGATCAACCCTTTCCCCCAACTCCTAGCTTCTCATCCTTATCAAAATGAATCTAGATGTTAATTAAATTCAAGTCAGGACATGACAGGAAGCTAAAAGTTTATGTAACAGGATAAAAGTTTCAGTTCCTTTACCCCTCCGGATTGACAAATCCGCTGGATCAAGCTTGTTAATCCTGATTTCTTCTTAATCCGGAAGGCCGTCTTTCACCCTTCACCGTTGTTCGCAACGGCCTTGCAACTATTGTAGCGGCACAATAGTTGCAACTCGGAGTGTTCTCTGTTACTCTGTAACTCGTTGTCGTTTTCCAATCTCGATTTTGTAGTTGTTGTTAGCGCAGCTAATGTTGTTCTCTTTTTCTTTCTTGTTTTAGCCAAAATGGCCGTTTCTGACGTTTCTCAGAAATATGACGTCATAATTCAATTTTTTGTTTTTTTTAATACCAGAATATTCCAGCCCTCACCGTTTGGCCAATCGTTCCAATAACGTTCTTAATTCTTAATAATCACCAATCCGGAAGGAGGCTCGCTGCTAAAAATTCGAATTCTGCAGAGATTGCATTTTTCACATTGTGGTCGAATGTCACATACTCCCCGGACAGTCCGGTCAATGTCCTCATTGAATCACGCATTGTTCGTAAAATGGTTACAGTGTCATCGAACAGAATTTACAAATTGCACGAAATTACTTTTATCCACGTCACATCGACTCACTGCAGAATACAAATGGCATCATACTACATCACTATAGCCTTCAAATTCTCTCATTAATCTGCACATTGAGGATATCACTTAAGATAAAACATATTTTCTGACTTCCAATGTCAATGTCCCGATTAAAACTTTTCCTCTTAGATTTAAAAGGTGTTGGCTTGCAGGACAGTCCTGCCAACCAACAAGCTAAAATTATCCTACTACGCTTTTCCCTTCGGAAATCTTGCTTGTTATTGTCCTGAATATTAAAACTAAGAAACTCTGTGGTTAGAAAGAACAATGAAACAATCTCCCTCTTCGAGAGATTACTCAATCCTTCCATGTCACCACAAAGTGATCAGTTCTCCTAGCTGATTAAAAACAGTCATGCAGGCTGGAATATTTAAATATACTCCTTCACTTAAGCCTTCCTAAATAAATAGTAAGTGAGTGTCTCTAAAGCCACTTCAACTAAAATCAAAACGCAAATCTATAAATGCAATAATTTCAAAACTCAACTTAATGTTTCAGTTTTCAATTACAACTTGGTTGCTTGGTTTCTCACTTGAGTTTTTCACACACATAAACAATTCTGAGTTTTAACTTCACTTCATCACTCCTTTGTTTTCTTCTTTTTTTGTCGTTTAAAAGTTCTAAAACTTCTAAATTCTTCTAATTCCATCTCTTTTTTCATCTTGTCTTTCGGTCATCCGTCAATGTTCCATTTCTTCCTCCTGTGATACTGACTCTGCACTCTCAGTTTCCGTATCTTGTAACACGTCGTTAGCTATCCTGACGCTGCTGGAAGCCGTCCTCCAACACTTCTGCTCTTCCACCCTCTGTTTACAACAAGGTAGGGGATCCACGTTAGATTCTCTGTTCCTGCAGAAGCTGTTGTGGAGACACAACGTCACGTTTCTCTCCAAATCTTCTTTCAGCATCTCTGCCTTCTCCTTTCCACTACGCTCACTCGTCCTGGAGATTCTTTTCACAGCGGTGGTCACTGCATTCCGATGAGTCACGAGAGCTCGCTTGAAAGCTCCTGCTCCAATGTCCAGCTGATATTCACTGTACACCCTGCCATGCTTCGACATATGCTTTTTCGCATACTCGTACAACCATGCAGTCATGTTAGCTCTGAACCATGGCATCAATCGTTTTCTTGCCCATATCTTCTTCACTTCCATCGGAGTGTTTAGAACTTTGCACATTGTCTCAAAAAGATCTAAATCTTTTAGACAATCTAATTTCCGCAACTGTTCTCTCGTCGGTGCCTCCTGTCTGTTATTTTCTCTCACATGAGCTTCCAGCCATCGTATCGCCATCATAACTCCCACTATCACTATCGTTACGGGCTGTGATGAATCTGGTAAACCCATGGAGAGCAGCTCTCCAGAGTCCCAGATCAACATCAGATTACCACGCTTGGGATACCACCAGGTCTGCAGCAAGCAGTGGCAAGGAAACTCGTTATGCGTCAACATAATGCTCCTCCAATTACGTTTTCCCGAAGCTTCCAGCAATGGTTCCACTTCCATCATCACTCGGTAGACTTCATCATTCTCATCTACTGCATTGTAATCTGTGACAGTTGATCCTCTCTGTTTCTGTCTCTCAAAGTCACTGAAGTTCCCACTCACATATCCCATGAACTTCTTTCCTAGTATTGACTCCAATTCTTCTTTGGTTCTCTCCGGAACTGCTGAGAACATCTTACATAGTAACTCGTAAGACTTTTCAGACATTCTCGCCAATCTCACACACTTCGGCACTGAGAAGGCTTGATCCACGATCGTTCTTGTACTCTTCACGTCCACAGCCACGAAATGTACAGGATATCTGCTCCTGCACATTGGAGCCAGCGTTGAACCCACCAAATATCGTGCTCCTGATGGTCTACAATAAGTCTCGCTGTGTCTGATGTTCATTTCCGTCTCGATTGCTTCCCTCCATTTTCCTATGTATTTCTGCTCAGTCTGCAGAACTCCTGGGAATACTTCTACACTGATGGCTGTGACCATCTCATGTTTCTGTTCTAGATTCAATAGTGACTCTAAAGAACCAAACATGCTGTAGAATCCTAGTGCAGTCACTAGATTCACATCGGTTCCTCCATGGCAATCTGCTATCAGTTCCGTTTCTGTTCTAGCTTTCATCACTACATTCCCAAACAATACCGTCAATTGCTTGTGTTGTTTCTCCAGGGTCTTCACACAGTCCAGACCTCCACAAACGTGACCCTCCAGTCCACAGACTTCCGCCAGACAGCTACCAGGTTTGACCCAGTCTTCTGGTCCCCAGCCAGGCAACACCACTTTATCTTCTCCGTTGCTCTTAGAGGCTGTTATCATCACATTATATATGATGTTGAGGTCACGCAGGTTACAGTCTGCATTCAGTTCCCTCTGTACGTCTTGTGTCACCCGTAATATTGAGTCAGCGTTGGGACTAGGACACCATGATGGCCTCATCAATTCCCACACTGTCATCAAGCTCGTTCTCAGTAATTCATCTGAGAACCCCAACCCAAACTCCACTCTTTTGTCGGATTTTGGTACTGAAGGTGCAGTCACCTCTTCTTCCAAGACCAGTCCCAATTTGGCCTGTGGATTGTTAACGCTCTTAATCGTTACAATTCTGGACGTCCAGAATCTTAGCAACACCGCCTGCTCATAATCGAAGAAGCAATCGCGTATGTCTTCACTCAGGAAAGGATTGTACGCGATCCCTATGATCCCGGATACGTAGCCATACGATTTCTTCTTGATCGGTCCACAGTGTTCACTGGATTTCGGCAATGCTCCCATAGATTCTTTAGTGAGTCTCAGCTCCTTTTTTGAGAATCTCCTGATTTCGTCTATCTTTTTCATGGGTTCCAACTCCTCAGGTTCTTTGATGTTCACCCTCATCGGTTTACTTTGCTGCATATCCAGCAGTGCTAGCAAGAATAAGGCTTTCGTTCGCTCATCACCTTCCCTCAACATTTTAACACAAGTGTTTAATGCAGGTACTGAAATCTGCTCTATCAGGAATCGAATGAAACAGAGAGCGTCTCTCCGCTTCGCACACGCTACTGCTATTCCCTCCTGGACTATCAGATCCCTCAGGTTCGTCATAAGGAAAACCTTTTCCTCTTTTGATCTCTTCCTTTCTTCTGATTCATATTCTTCGCGAGTCAGTCCCATCATGCACCAGGCGAACCTGAGTTGCAACTCTGTTCTTACGTAAGGTACTGCCACGAGAGCATGTATTCTTGGCATGGTCCTCATTTCTTCTTCGAAATACCTCAACACTACTGCTTTCCATGGAAGGCTCACTAACTGCTCGATTGTTTCCGCCTGTATGTCAGACGACGCCAAAGTCCCGTACGCCTTCTGCTTGAGGGTGGTGCCTTGCAACATCGTTTCCAGATAACCCTCCATGGCTTTTTCGTCTTCGAGGGCCATTACATACCCTCTAGCCGAGTTTCGGTATTCCAACATCTCCATGTATCCACCAGTGGGTTCATCTATCGACACAGTCTCCGACACTGCCAGTCGGTTGTATTCCACTGGTGTTAGTTGTCCTGCGACACTTCCCTTTCCATGATTCATGGGAGATGGCTTGAAGTCTTTCATTTTGCTCTCTCCACATTGGCTGAGTATTTCCATTTCTAAGGTTGCTCCAGTCAGAGTGCGGTCACTCCTTTTGGATTTATAACCGGTTGACTTTATCCCCGCCATGAGAATGGGTGGCACCATCGCTATATCAGTTAATATTCTATCTGTGCCAGACAATTGATAATCACCTTGCCCCAAATCCATGACCTCCTCAACTCGTTTCCTTTTCGCTGAATCCACCTTCGTCTTTCCAACTCTCCTCGGCATCACTCTGCTGCCTAACTTCATTTTCATCGCATTAATTTTATCAATCACCATTTTTGATCGCATCGTCCCTCTCCTGGTTCTTGACAGATACACCACCTCTCCTTCATCGTCCTGCGGTGTCATCTTGATGGGAGAATTCGCTTCACTCTCATCAGTGGCTGAGTCGATCAACAACTCACTCAGTCTCCCTTCACACTCATCAAGCTTGTCCAGTACTTCTCTCATCAAGGGTTGGTTGAGACCCGTTTTTAGAATAGACTGGGTCCCATAGCTTTGAACCACGGTCCAGACTTCTTCCATAAACGCCACTCTGTCCAGCTTGCATCCCGTCCTACTCTCGTGGTCTCGGTGATGAACTTCCCATTCTTCTTCGGGCAGCGTTCTTAAGAAAGGTACTCTGGCTGAAGCCTCTATTCTCCTCCTCCGAGGTGATTCCATGAGGGTTCTCTGGTCATTATTTCTTGAATTGCCAGGAGAGCTGCTCTCCGGCAAATTCCGTTTCAATTCCATAAAGGCTGACGGAGGCTCCAGTGTCGAGATGCCTTCATCCGCTGGCTCAGTCGTTTCCAATGTATCTGCATTGTTCTCAAGATCACTGACGATATTGAAATCCAGGCTGGATGTTCCTCCTGTCGATGCCCTGTCGTCTTCCCCACCAGCTTGATCTTGTTGCATGGGTTCTTCGGTTTGACGGCTTCCACTCTGTCCGTCATTTCCCTCAGTTTTATCTTTGTTCGGGCTCGATGGTCCTTGTTCATCATTGTCGGCTTCTTCCTGGAATCTCGGTATGAGCAGTGTACCGGCCGATTTATCTTCCTCTTCTCCATGGACCACTTTGATTTCTTCGCAGCCGAAGGGTGCTAGGAATGTTCTTGTCTGCAATATTCCTCCCACTTTCATCTCTTTTTTTACACTGGTCAGGATTAATGAGGCTTCAGGCAATTCGGTCCTGCCTCTCATCCTCATCGAAGCAAAGCCTAATTCCTTCCATTCCTCCATCAAATCTTCCAGGCTTGGGAGTCGCGGCGTTGCTTATTCGCCTTCTCGTCGCTTGATCCGTGTATGCAAATCGTGTGTACTGTGATCCGGGCTCGATGGTCCTTGTTCATCATTGTCGGCTTCTTCCTGGAATCTCGGTATGAGCAGTGTACCGGCCGATTTATCTTCCTCTTCTCCATGGACCACTTTGATTTCTTCGCAGCCTAAGGGTGCTAGGAAAGTTCTTGTCTGCAATATTCCTCCCACTTTCATCTCTTTTTTCACACTGGTCAGGATTAATGAGGCTTCAGGCAATTCGGTCCTGCCTCTCATCCTCATCGAAGCTAAGCCTAATTCCTTCCATTCCTCCATCAAATCTTCCAGGCTTGGGAGTCGCGGCGTTGCTTATTCGCCTTCTCGTCGCTTGATCCGTGTATGCAAATCGTGTGTACTGTAACACGGCGGCATTTCTCCCTACAAAGTATGGATCCATCGTTCCCACAAAATTCCCTACTCTCCTTTCATTGGCTTCGAATGCTCCCAATCTAGGAGTCTGTGCCACGGAGACTACTCCGAGCAACATCCTTCTTATCAGAGGGAATTCAGGGATTGCCTCCGGCAGCTTCTTGTAATCGCCCCAGTCCTTCGTCTCTTGCCTCACTTTGTGATATGCTGCAGTAAGACGAAGCACTCTGGTTATCTCACCATTCGTTTTATCATAGGGTCTCAGATTCCAAAGCTTTGGAAACACCTCGATGTGTCCTCTTTCTACTTCTCCCATGCGGTCACGGAAGTGATCGTCAAAATTGATGACTGTCATCTCTGGCTCCGATATTTTCGCAAATAACAGATCTTCACTCATGAGCTCCCGCAATGTGTGCTGCTCACACCAGTTCAGTGTAATACCGTCCACTGCCGATATGAGGTTCAGGTGCAGCGCCGACCTCCTATATGCTTCCACTTTAACGTCAGGGAACGCAAACGTGACTGCTGGTCCATAGATCACTGTCACGAACTCCGTGACTCCTCTGATCAGCGCCAAGGGATCGGTTCTCATAGCCAAGCTCAGATCAGTTAACAGTGGCATGCCTCCAACATGTCTTCTAACATCTTCCTCTCTTTCAATCGTCTCGTCTTCTCCCGTTCCAAAGCGATTTTGTTGTAAGAGATACTGGATAAGAGTATGTCTCAGGTCTCTTATCTTGTTCCACGAGTCCGTGGATTTCTTCATATCCAAGTTCCTCACTCTCTCTTTCATCTGCTCTGGACAACGTGCCAGTTCCATTAGTCCTCCCAAGTTTCCGTGGGTAATTGCAATCAGTGTCAGAAGTCCGTCTAGCCGCAGGTTCTGAATTCCATCGGTGAGCAGCATCGCCGGTCCTTTCACGAAACTCTCCGCTCCGAATGTCACGAACAAGGCTATTAATTCCACTATCGATACTCTCACTACTGCTTGGAGGAATTCCTTTATCAAATAGTGCGAAACTTTCGGGTAAACTTTTGCCAAGAAGGACGCGGTCCATCCGGCTCCCAACCCTTCTAGCATGCTGTCTGTCCTTTCAAAGCCCTCCTGTCCTTTCATTTCCTGGGTCCAGAAGGTTTCCAGAGTAATCTGACACATTCTGTTTACAAACTCAGCAGTCTTTTCTCCGCCATTTTCCGCCAGGTTCACCTCCTTCAACAAGTAGGCATGCATCTTCGTGATCATCACGGGGCCTTGCTCAAAAGCATCTGCACCCAATGCCGCTACTCTAGGGTTCAGGTGTAGCCACTGGTTGGCTTCCGGCTTGGTTCTCAGAACCATCGCCTCTAGATGAGCTCTCGTCTCCAGTGAATTTTTCCTTCTTGTGTCTTCACCCGCCACTTCCATTGCTCGGAACCATAAGTCGTTGGACATTGCCGTGATCACTCGATGGTCGTCGTCTATTCCCGGTTTCAGTTTGAGTTGTCGACTGAAATTGGACAGTTCCAACCCCAGCACTTCGTCCAACACTAACATGTGTAGCGCGTGGTCCTTGAATCCTCTCATCGCGTTTGAGATATCTGACCATACTGCAGGCAGTTCAGACTTAAGTGGCCTCAGATTCTCCATTTCTATCAGGCGATCCGGAGCTGATATGATCACATCATATTTTCCTTCCGAGAGTAAGGCCACGATTGCATACACGAATTTCAGTCCATCCGGGAGATGTGCATATCCCGGAGACAACGCGAATACTACTCTCAATGCCACTTTATTGAATGACCCCTCCTTAGTCGCATCCACTACTTCACCCATCGACTCAAGGATGTCTTTTATCGCTGGCCATACAGCGTTCTCTGCTGTTGTAGGATCTCTGAGTCTGCTCAGAAAACCTCAACTGTGTAGATGGTCATTGATGCCAGCAAACACAATCGTAATTGGATTCATGTCTGTCTGCCTTTGTACCCCTATAGCCAAAGATACTGATTGCAGTAGGTCCAGGTCGACCGCTGCCAACATTATGACGTCCGGCCAAAACAAAGACTTGGAAGTGTACACGAACTCTGAATTCGCTACTACCATAATCTTGGCCTTCCTCATCTCTGCTTTGTCATAGAAGGCGAAGATGGTTTCATCTTTCTTTATCGCTGTCAACCCGCCATATCTCTGGGCATCACCATCTTGGTTCACTAGTTTTGGGTACACTCTTTCCTTCACATGACCAGGTGGTGTCGTCAGCTGCCTGAATATCTTCACGTGCTGTCCAATCGGCGCTCTCGTCGTCAGGAATCTTCCTGGTCTCTCTTCACGATTCCCCTCATCATGGTTCAACCTCACATCTTGCAACGGTCTCGCATTCACTGGTCCCATCGTGTTGTTAGAGGGAAGTCCCTCCAAGTCAGCAAATCTCAAGGCCGTCGTGGAGCTGAAATTTATGCTAGCGGCTATCAACCAGTCTACGCCGGTTATCGAGTACAATCTGCTGACGGATAGCATCGCTCCATTCAGCATCCTCCTTGCATCTTCGATGAAGCTTACTCTCTGGAGATCCAGCTTCATTAGTTCGTCTTTGTATATATGCCAGGGAGACGGTATGGGTCTCGACCACATCAATGAGCCTCTGCTCGGTCTCTCCTCTCGACTGGTACTCGTCGTCTCCGATCTAGTGTCCGATCTAGATGTGCCTGCTGTCTCTTCGATTGGGTTGACAGGTCCTATTCTTCTCCTAGGATGAATAGTCCTCCTCATCGGTGCTTCTCCCAATCGATCCTGTACGTCTGTTCTTCGACCTGGTTCGCTGGAGCTTTGTTGCCTGTAGTTCGTGACGGCCGGGAGCTTTGTTGCCTGTAGTTCGTGACGGCCGTGAAGCTAGGAGGCACAAAGGTGGTAATCACCGCGTCACTCACCGTTCCTTCTTCCTTCAGCACTCCTGTGTCAAAGAGATCTGCTTCCAGCTCGTCCAACCGCTCTTGGAAGACTCGATTCAACCAAGCTTGTCCTTCGATACTGTCGAAGTGGATGCCGTCTGAAGTCAGTCTGGCCTGATCCATGGCTCTCAACTCATGTTCGATGTCCATGAGGATCATTCTTCCGGCATTTCGACTTGCTAGGTTCCTCAAGATGTTGTTCCATCTTACGACTCCCTCGTTGTGCCTTCTTCCTGAGGCTGTCAGGCTTCTCGCTTTCATGGGCACAGTGCAAACGGTCAGTACCGCGCAACTGAATTTCTGTCAGAGGGTAGTAAACAAACACACCATCATTGACTCCCATAGTGCTTCCTGCTCGTCAGAACCTCTGGAGATGTCATTCGTCCCAACTAAGATCATGACATTGGGAATCCTCCCTGGATTCATCAGTTCCACCATCCGATATAATTGGGCTATCGTCGCTCCTCCAAAGGCCATCACCGTGGTGACCCACGAGGTCCTCAAATTTGACAGCACTCTGACCAAGCTGTCTCCCAGTATCAGATGAGATATCCCGAGTGGTGGTTGCTGCAGGTTCACAGCTGGGCTCCAGGTAGCTCGATTGAAGCAGGCCCTCGGATCTGTCTCCGGAACTCCCGTGAAATTATATTTCAATTGATTATTCTTCTGCACATCTATTATGCGAGACACTTTCTTCGCTGGCATCTTTCGTACTTTCCTCTCTGGGATTCTCGAGCTCCCCATGAGTGGTGTCACGTTACTTATCCCTTGTCTGATCACGGTCTGGGAGAGTTGTACTCTGCCCGTATCGTCAATCGTTCCATAGGGTGCAGTCACCCCGGAACCTGGCGCATTCTTGTTAGTGACCAGTCGTCCAGCTGTCTCTATCAGTTTCCTCACTGTCTGTTCTACGACGGGGTCACCCAAGGTGTCGCTAGGATCCGGGATCGTTACTCGATGTGTCTTTGCTGGGAGCCGTGTCTCCGTTGTTTGACTCATTTCTCGAGGCGTCAAGAGCTCCATCGGGGACTGCCCACGAGGAATATCCCTTGCAGGTATCACTTTCTCCACGGCTGTTGTCAACGCCATCTGCTCCGATCGCTCTTTGTATTCCTGCCTTAAGCGCTCAATCTCTTGACCCTGCTTTTTGTTGCAGTCTTCAAACAACTTTCTCCACATGTCCCGATCTTCCTCCATCTGGAGCATGCTTCTGGTCATCTCGTCCAGCTCCTTCTTCGTACTTTTCAGCTCATCGTTCATCTCATCCAGATCTTGCATGGTTTTGTTCGTCTGAACCTTCTGTGCTACTTTCGCCCTTTTTGGTGGCACAGCTGCTCTCAGTGTTGAACCAGACGAGGTCGCCTCGCTGTTCATCTCCCGATGCATTCTCGTCAGCCCAGGTTTGGGCTTGGAGGGCATTGGCATCTCACCTGGTTGGTAAGTCCTAGAACTTCCCAATCCAGGCTCATTCGCCAAGTCACTCCCTGAGAGAGCCCCGTTTCTCCACCTCATCACTCTCATGTTCGGGCGGTCTAGTACTCCTCTTTCTCCATATGCTGCCATCAACAGGACTTCCGTGGGGCGGTCCCACGGTTGTCGTGCCCCAAGATGTTGATCAGGGCGGCCAGCAACATGACTACCTCTGGGTCCTCCAGAGCGAAGTCTCGATCGATCAGCCGACGATAGATCGCATTTATCATCGGTCCTACATATGCCTCTGCCAGGTCCATCAATTCATCCAAGTTGAAGTTGTCCATTCTATTCTTTCAAGTTTGATTTGATTCGATTCGATATTTGACTCAAGTGAGTTATTAAATGATCAATCAAGATCTAGAAAAGAAGTCACAAATATCACACTTGTCTGTTTCACCTTAACATATATCGTTAAAATTTGCTTAAAACAGTTCAGATAAAAAGATATTTATCCTAAAATTTATTAAAATCAATTGGTTTCTAAAATTTTGGAATTCGACCTAAGATTGGACAGTCCAAACTTTGGATCTTTTCCAAAAATCGTCATTTAGTTGTTCATGGTCACTAACCCCTACTTACCCATGATCTTAATAACCTAACACATAACATAACATGACATAACACACATATCACATATTACATACAACTTAGTCTTTGGCCTAACACTCTCTCGCACATCACTCAGCCTATACTTAAGTAATATTTCTTATGTAGATATACTTGTATGTTCGTATCAGAGAATATCACGTGTACAAGCGCGTACAATTCCCGAGGATGCAGTCTTCCTCTGTTTGGATCGTACACTGGAAGCGAGAGCTCCTTCACGTCCATTTCGAAAGTCCCTCAGCCTCGTAAAAGACAAGACTAGGTTCTCTGGGTCCACGTGCTGCTTCTCCGTCGCCCTCGTTACCAAGAAGCACAAGTATTTTCCCGGTATCTGCGACGCCGCCGGAGGTAAGGCTGCCACGCCCCCTATCCCTGCTCTTTGCTTCCAAAGGAATTCCACGTTTTTGTATTCTCTCTTAAAATCTGCCGCTAACGCTGTCCTAAAACTCATGTCTGCTGTGATTGCTATCGCACATGTTCTATTTGTGAGTATGAAATCACTGTCTGTTAGTATTATGTTACTTGAATATTCATTTGGTAAGTTAAAATATGACTCAACTACCCTGCCTATGTCAGGTTTCTTAGGCTCTTCGCCTATTTCTGCTTCTAAGTCTCCTGTTTCTCTTGCTATTCTTAATTTTTTTATTATCAAGTTTTCAGTGTGGGTAAGTCCTACCCCCACTCCCCGGACAAAAATATCCATCGACGTCCCCGTCGATCACATACCGGGTATCAAGTCAAGGTTAGAAGCTGGGATGAGTAGTCGTCCTTCCTGGGCAGCCCAGGAAGGATCATCTCGTTCGGTCTTGATGAACTTCATGCTTTCACGATCTATGTCTTGAATTGTGACGCTGGTCTCCTCTGGATCCGAGGTCGTTTCATTCAGCCACTCTAAGACACGCAGGTTCGTCAAGTCTTGTTCATATGACTGCTGTTGCTCGTCGTCGAATTCTACCTCGGGTTTCGACCAGTCGTCAACCCACTCATCGTCTTGATCATCGACTATGTCAATGTCTTGTGACACAGTTATTTTCTCTACCCCCACTACTTCCTCCACTATCTTCTTTAGATCTATCCTATCCACTACAAAGTCGTCACCGTAAGGATTGTATTTTTTTCTTGGTCTCATCCCGTCCTTCTGACGAGTCTGTATGGTGAACGGAAGATCCGGTTCCAAGTTCTTGGGAACCTCTATCTGTTCGGGATCCTGCCAATCTTCCTCTGCGTAGGGTAAGGTTTCATCGTCCGCTTCGATCTGTTCGTTCGGATCCAGGTCCAGCGGTGTATCCGTACCTTCCTCTACGACTTCGTTGCCATCGTTCTTCTCCCTGGTGCCTTTTTCATTGACCTCACAAGCAGGATCCATCATTAGATAATCCCCTTCTTCCATGTCTGCAGGTATACACCAGTCTTCTGTCGATGGATTGTGTGGCTTTATATTCTCGTAGTGGGCGGCTCGGCCAGTACTCAGTCTATAAAAGCGTCCCTCCTGATGCACCTCTGTAATCATGAAGGGTCCCCTCCATTTTTTAGGAGCTTTTTTGTCCCTTTCGGTGGTATAACGTTCTGGAATACCCATACGTAGTCTCCCACCGAGTAAGCCTTTGCACCAGCTGCTTTCTTGTCGAATTTTTTCCTCTGCCTTGCCTGTGCCTGCTGAGTGTTTCGTCTACACAAATCGTTCAGCTCCGGTTGGCGTCTGATCACATCCCTCACGTAGACCTGTGGGGACGTTTTCTTTCCCTCATATTCTGGGTAGAAGAAGGTTAAGGGTAAAGACTTTTCGTGTCCAGTTAGCATCATGTGTGGACTGACTCCAGTGGTGGAGTGTTGCGTGCTATTATATGCTCCCATCACCTGTGGAAGGTATCTGTCCCAATCGGTCATGTACCTGGAACAATATACTCTCAGCATCGACACTAACGTCCTGTTCTGTCTTTCCACTAAGCCATTCGTCTGAGGGTGGTATGTCGTGGAGTGAGACTGAGCGACCTGTGAGCGTCTCATAAGCTCTTTCGTAAGCTCTCCTACGAAAGCTGTTCCATTATCCGATTGAAACGTCATCGGACAACCATATCTTGCTATCCACGTATTGATCAGGTGGCCGCATGTCTCTTCCGCCGAGGCAGTTATGCAGGGCACGGCCTCTGCATACTTCGTGAAATGATCTATCATGACCAGCACCTGATTATAACCATAGTCTGTCATGCATATCTTTTGGTGATCTATTTGCACCACCTCGTTGAATTCAGACGACTCGATCGATTGTAAAGGAAATCGCAACTTCCTTGGATCCTTGACCTGTTGGCATGACAGACATGCTGTTACCCATTTCTCGCATGCCTTTTTCATCCCATGCCACTCAAAGCGCTTCAGGATCCTCTGATATACTTTGTCGATCCCCTGATGGCCCATCTGATCATGTGACCTGAATAATAGTTCTGTCTGATAGAGTTGCGGTAACACTATCGCGTTATACTTGTATAGGACTCTGTCTTCCTCTCTTCTTTTGCAAGCCACGATCCCGTCCTTGTTCAAATATAACCTCCCTTCCTTCTGCATGAAGTATTGTCTCAGGATGCGATAACTATCCTCCTCGAGGTCCCCTTTATCCGGAGAACCATTCTCGATCCACCTTTTCAGGTTGCTTGTCATGCGATCATTTCTCTGCGCTCTTAGAAGGTCCGAGAGTCTGTATCTCGCCTTCAAGTATGTCTTCATGACTCTCATCTGACTATTCAGCTCGTTGGGCTGATGTGTGTCTTCTTCCATCTTAACGCACCAAATCTTCGCCAACGGTTGTGTTTCTTGTTCAAACGGCTGAAGATCAGTCCTGACTACCTCTTTCTGCGGCAACAGGCTTATCGAACGTTTCGATACCGCTATCGTTTCTAAGTCATCCGCTGCGTTGCCAAAAACTCTTTCGCTTGGTATTAGGTAGCGATCACTTTCAGGATCCTGGTACACCTCTCTGTCCAGGTCCCTTGCCCGAGTTTCCACTAGTAGCGTGTGTATTGCCAGTTCTGACAGTTCTGATCCCGAGCTCGAATTCCTGTCTGAATAGGTGTCCATTCCTGAGCTTCCTGAATTATCATCCGTCGACGAGGTTGTGCTGGAGACTGCACGCTCCTCCAGATCATGTCTGTGCTTTCTTTGCATCCATCTGAACTCCCCTGACAAAACCTTTTGCTCTAGGTCCTGTTTCTCATCAGGAATTTCCTCGTCTATCTCAGACTCCCCGGACAAATTTCCTTGTCCCGGGTGTTGATCTTGTGATCGCTGGTTCTTCTCATCATCCGTCTCCCCGGACAAATAGTCCTGCAGCAGATTTTGTTCTACCTCTTCATCCTCTTTATCCCGGTCCACAAAGGTGACGGTTTTCTTTCGCTTGCTGCTCCCCTGTTCTTTCTGTCCGTAAGATGTACTGGTTAAAATCTCTTGGGGTATTGAGGATACTAGTTGCTGAACTATTGTCCTACAATCCCTCTCGTTCTCTTCGTGCTGTCGTCTGGACGGCATGATCTTCACCTTCTCACTGACTGTTAGCGATGCCACTGCTGCTGTCCACTCGGGGTCATCTCTGGTCACTTCTCTTTCTAACAATCCACTCAGCATCCGCATCACTTGTGGTGTGACTTGCACCGTTTTATCCAATAATGAGAGGCTGTTTATATTCATGCGAGAGAGTTCTTGTTGGACCAGGTTCGAGCGCAGCAACAAATCCAAGGGGACCGGGTCCTCCTTGGACAGGATCTTTATCTCGGCTGCTTTCTCTACAGGTAACTCAGGGTGCCCTGGAATTGGATGTCCAGACTTATCCAACCATCTCGTTAAGGGAAGCGCTTCATAAGTTTCTTTGTCCAGAAACGAAAATCCCTCCCTTATTTCCGCCTGATTGGCCTGCTTCTGCTCCAATCTTTCATAGAACTCAGTTTTCTTGCTGAGACTGTCAGCGTTCTGGTGTTTATCACGCATCCTATGTTCGATTATCATATGGTAGCCATCCAATCTTACTATCCATCTACCAATATAACTATGATCCATCGAGTAGGTCTTCAACCAGGATAACGCTCTGTTGTCCACGCGTAAATTGAAGGGAGCGCTCCCCAAGTATGCACGGTACTTCTCCACAAAGGTGACTACTGCAAACATTTCTGCTTTTGGTGCGCCATATTTCATCTCTGTGTCACTCAAGACTTTGCTGCCGTATGCAATGGGACGGAGAACTGTTCTTCCGTTCCATTCTTGCTCTTGATGCAAGATTCCTGAGATGGCCACCACCGATGCGTCTGTGTCGAGAACATACATGCCCTTTTCTGTAGGCATGCCCAGCACTGGCGCTTCGCACAGTTCCCGCTTTATGTTCTCGAAAGCAACCTGTGCCTCATCGTTCCATTCGAACTTTTTCCCTTTGTTGCGCATCAGCTTCTGCATCGGGTACACCTTGTCTGCATATCCTTTTATGAATTCTCGGTAGTAATTGGCAAACCCTAGGAAGCTCAGGAGCTGTATGTCCGTTCTGGGAGCTTTCCATGTCAACACTGCTTCCACTGCTTCCGGGTCCGGCCTCACACCATGCCTATCCACCATTCTTCCTAGGTACTTAATCGAGTCCCTAAGGATTTCACATTTCGATGGTTTGCACTTCAATCCTGCTATTTTCATGCATCCAAAGACCTCATCGAGCCTATCAATATGGTCTTCCAGGGTCGGTGTTGCTCTGACTACGTCATCCACGTAACACATCACGAGATTCCCGTACTTCTTGGTCACTCTCGTCAAAGCCTGAGCCATCAGTCTTTGAAAAGTGGCCGTTGCATTGCACAAGTCGAAGGGCATCCTCTTCCACTGGTACAATCCCAATTCGCACGCGAATCCGGTTTTCTCTCTGTCCTTCTTCCGCAGAGGGACCTGCCAGAAGGCAGAACCTAAGTCCAATGTGGTGAAGAACTTGGCATCACCAAGCTTAGATAGGCTCTCGTCTATTCGCGGTATCGGGTACGCATCTTTTATCGTTACCGCGTTCAAGTAACGAAAGTCGCAACAAAATCTAAGCTGCCCCCCTTTCTTTTTCGCCATTACTACTCCGCAAGCCCATGGCAATTTCGAGGGTTCTATCATATCGTATTCAAGCAACATTTCAATTTCCGCTCGGCACGCATCCGATTTGTGTGGCGTCATTCGCCTTGCGCTTTCCCTGTGGGGAACGGCGCCCTCTTCTAGTTCGATTTCGTGTTCGACGATATTACAGCAACCGATATCCGCCTTATGCTTTGAAAATACATCTGCGTTCCGATTTAGGAGGTCCCGCAATTTTTTGAAATCTCCCTCACCTATTTTCCTTTTTAACTGTTCTATCTCTGGCAAAACCGGTTTGTCAGATTCTAGTTCATATGACGAGGGGCGTTCCGGAAAATTCGAGCAGCTTGATAAGCCGTCGTCCGTTTCGGATTTCATTGAAAACAATTTATGAATAGATTTTAATTCATTAATCCTCTTTAAAATTTTATCTTTATTGGCATGATAAGGACAGTCTTTCACACTATATTTCTTCAAGTTTTGTGTCTCCTCATAGTCGGTCCTCATCGGCAAAGCGTAGCCAAGCTTCTTTCCACGCTGGATTGAAACCGTGGTGTCCAGTGTGTTCAACAACACACTGACACACAGTCCGTTTCGCGTTACCGAGAAGCTCCGGCCTAAAATCACCGAACTCTGACTATTTGGATTCGGTACTAAGCAAACCTGTTTACTATCACTTAACGAATGCAAATTTATCATTCTAAAAATTGCTACCACAGCTTGTCCTGGTTGTTATTTTACTTTTCTATCTAAAAAAATTGGTACCTTGTTCTCGTCTGTTATTATCCTATTAATTGGTCTCTTAACATACTTTCGGTCCGGGTTTCTAATCCGTATCAGACCGTTGTTCAAGTCAATCATCACGTCAAAATTCCTGACAAAATCTCTGCCCAAGATGAATTGGTCGGCGTCGTCCAGATTCTCTACCACCAGGAAGCTCATCCAAAGATCCCGTCCTCCCATGTGGAGGACCGTTATTGGTGTTCTTCCGGCCACGTAGATAGCTCCTCGATTGGCGGCGGCCAGTCGGAGATTCGTTGGACTTGCACCGTTTTATCCAATAATGAGAGGCTGTTTATATTCATGCGAGAGAGTTCTTGTTGGACCAGGTTCGAGCGCAGCAACAAATCCAAGGGGACCGGGTCCTCCTTGGACAGGATCTTTATCTCGGCTGCTTTCTCTACAGGTAACTCAGGGTGCCCTGGAATTGGATGTCCAGACTTATCCAACCATCTCGTTAAGGGAAGCGCTTCATAAGTTTCTTTGTCCAGAAACGAAAATCCCTCCCTTATTTCCGCCTGATTGGCCTGCTTCTGCTCCAATCTTTCATAGAACTCAGTTTTCTTGCTGAGACTGTCAGCATTCTGGTGTTTATCACGCATCCTATGTTCGATTATCATATGGTAGCCATCCAATCTTACTATCCATCTACCAATATAACTATGATCCATCGAGTAGGTCTTCAACCAGGATAACGCTCTGTTGTCCACGCGTAAATTGAAGGGAGCGCTCCCCAAGTATGCACGGTACTTCTCCACAAAGGTGACTACTGCAAACATTTCTGCTTTTGGTGCGCCATATTTCATCTCTGTGTCACTCAAGACTTTGCTGCCGTATGCAATGGGACGGAGAACTGTTCTTCCGTTCCATTCTTGCTCTTGATGCAAGATTCCTGAGATGGCCACCACCGATGCGTCTGTGTCGAGAACATACATGCCCTTTTCTGTAGGCATGCCCAGCACTGGCGCTTCGCACAGTTCCCGCTTTATGTTCTCGAAAGCAACGTGTGCCTCATCGTTCCATTCGAACTTTTTCCCTTTGTTGCGCATCAGCTTCTGCATCGGGTACACCTTGTCTGCATATCCTTTTATGAATTCTCGGTAGTAATTGGCAAACCCTAGGAAGCTCAGGAGCTGTATGTCCGTTCTGGGAGCTTTCCATGTCAACACTGCTTCCACTGCTTCCGGGTCCGGCCTCACACCATGCCTATCCACCATTCTTCCTAGGTACTTAATCGAGTCCCTAAGGATTTCACATTTCGATGGTTTGCACTTCAATCCTGCTATTTTCATGCATCCAAAGACCTCATCGAGCCTATCAATATGGTCTTCCAGGGTCGGTGTTGCTATGACTACGTCATCCACGTAACACATCACGAGATTCCCGTACTTCTTGGTCACTCTCGTCAAAGCCTGAGCCATCAGTCTTTGAAAAGTGGCCGTTGCATTGCACAAGTCGAAGGGCATCCTCTTCCACTGGTACAATCCCAATTCGCACGCGAATCCGGTTTTCTCTCTGTCCTTCTTCCGCAGAGGGACCTGCCAGAAGGCAGAACCTAAGTCCAATGTGGTGAAGAACTTGGCATCACCAAGTTTAGATAGGCTCTCGTCTATTCGCGGTATCGGGTACGCATCTTTTATCGTTACCGCGTTCAAGTAACGAAAGTCGCAACAAAATCTAAGCTGCCCCCCTTTCTTTTTCGCCATTACTACTCCGCAAGCCCATGGCAATTTCGAGGGTTCTATCATATCGTATTCAAGCAACATTTCAATTTCCGCTCGGCACGCATCCGATTTGTGTGGCGTCATTCGCCTTGCGCTTTCCCTGTGGGGAACGGCGCCCTCTTCTAGTTCGATTTCGTGTTCGACGGTATTACAGCAACCGATATCCGCCTTATGCTTTGAAAATACATCTGCGTTCCGATTTAGGAGGTCCCGCAATTTTTTGAAATCTCCCTCACCTATTTTCCTTTTTAACTGTTCTATCTCTGGCAAAACCGGTTTGTCAGATTCTAGTTCATATGACGAGGGGCGTTCCGGAAAATTCGAGCAGCTTGATAAGCCGTCGTCCGTTTCGGATTTCATTGAAAACAATTTATGAATAGATTTTAATTCATTAATCCTCTTTAAAATTTTATCTTTATTGGCATGATAAGGACAGTCTTTCACACTATATTTCTTCAAGTTTTGTGTCTCCTCATAGTCGGTCCTCATCGGCAAAGCGTAGCCAAGCTTCTTTCCACGCTGGATTGAAACCGTGGTGTCCAGTGTGTTCAACAACACACTGACACACAGTCCGTTTCGCGTTACCGAGAAGCTCCGGCCTAAAATCACCGAACTCTGACTATTTGGATTCGGTACTAAGCAAACCTGTTTACTATCACTTAACGAATGCAAATTTATCATTCTAAAAATTGCTACCACAGCTTGTCCTGGTTGTTATTTTACTTTTCTATCTAAAAAAATTGGTACCTTGTTCTCGTCTGTTATTATCCTATTAATTGGTCTCTTAACATACTTTCGGTCCGGGTTTCTAATCCGTATCAGACCGTTGTTCAAGTCAATCATCACGTCAAAATTCCTGACAAAATCTCTGCCCAAGATGAATTGGTCGGCGTCGTCCAGATTCTCTACCACCAGGAAGCTCATCCAAAGATCCCGTCCTCCCATGTGGAGGACCGTTATTGGTGTTCTTCCGGCCACGTAGATAGCTCCTCGATTGGCGGCGGCCAGTCGGAGATTCGTTGGAATTAGATCTTCCCGCGTGAAGCCCATTCTTTCCCAAGTTTTTATCGGCATCACACTCACTACCGCTCCTGTGTCCAGAAGCCCTGTGACTCCGAGTTTTGTTCCGTTGGTGTCGAGCAGATGTGCGGTCACATCTGCTTCATACCCAATGTGTACTGCGTCTTGTTCCATCATGGCGTCATGGCCTATCCTGCGGACTTTGAGTTCCTCCTCGCCCAAATAGATCTGCCCCATTTGGTCATCATCTGTTGTTACATAAGTCCTGGTGTAGATACTGATTCCATCCACGTTCAGCATCACTTGATACGGCCCATTGACCTCTAGGTAGCGTCCATGAAGTTTCTTCACGCGAGGGCCACCCGTCGTTAGTAGTGCTCGCACGGCTCTCGACTCGGTGCGTGGTTCCACCTGCCTCAGATAATCTGCATATGTGTCCAAACGCATCAAAGTGAACTCGGATGGTTCACTCAGATTTCTTATTACCTGGTGTCCAGCCACTGAGATTATCGACTGTATCTTGCTTCCTTGCGGCACCATGCCGAACCTCTGACCGGAGATCACATTAAGTTTCATGCTCAAACTGCTTGGTGCTTTCGTTTCTTCGAACTCCGTTGCTTCGAAGGTATTCAGTTGCTCCTGAAGTTTCTCATTTTCCAGTTCAAGTTTCACTTTTTGTTCGATCTCTTTCGTCACTAGTTCCTGCTGCACTCTATTTAGAGCATACCTCGCGGCTGCCTTATAATCGATCTTGAAGTCGTGAGTCGCGGTTGCTGGTTCCGGCTCACGTGTCTCCTCTATTACCGCTTGCAATTTCTTAGCCGCCAGCTCTTGAGGTTTATCCTTTCTGCGTGCTTCTGCTTCACTCAAAAGTCGAGCCTTGCTGGCTTTTACTCCTGACAAAGCTTCTTCATGTCTTGGATGCTTAATGTCTGCCACTGCATCCCAGAATTGCGGACAATCTGATTTAAAATGACCTTCCAAGTTGCAAAAGAAACACCTCGGGCCGAATTTCGCAATTACTCCTCTCATGAAATCCTCATGGTCCAACTCTGACGCATCTTCGTCCTCGAGGCTAAAGCCTATTGCTTTCATGCCTTGTTTGTAAGCTGGGCATGCTGACACATGATGGTCCGTTGAACTGCAATTAGCACAAGAGCGTCTCTTGTCCATATCATCCCTCGGTTTGTACCAATTGTTCCCTTGGTTCGCTGGTCCGTTGTTAAAATTGCCATAATTGTTCTTGTAATATCCAGATCTCGAAGGAGGTTTCAACAAAAGATACTCTTTTGATTTGAGCCTCAACTCCTCCGGTGTTGGCGCATTGATTGATAGTGGTGTGTAATGCGTTGCTAGCATCGTACGAAGTTCATCATTTTTCACACCATCGATGAATTTTGAGGCTACGGCCAGGTTCATCCTTCGGTTTGACTCGTCCGGTTGGCTGCGTCTCCTCAGCATTTCCAAATCATCGAGAAACTTGTCTATCGTTTCATCCTCTCGTTGCCTCCGTTTCTCGAAGCGCATCATCGCCTGGTGCCCCTGCACCGCTGATCCAAAACGGTTTAACAAGATCTCGAAGATTTTCTCAGCAGTGTCACGTTGATATTGCTTCTTGGCCATGACACAGTTCAGGGCTGTCCCTTCTAAATTGCTGGTGAGCGCACTGCATTCCTGTCTCTCCGACAAGTCCTCTTCCTCGAAATGCAGCTTCATTACCTCTATCCAGGTATCAATACAGCCATCAGATTCGTCTTTGTAGCATCTTGGTTTCTTAAAGACTCTTCTGGACTTCTCACTGCGTTCATTGGTTCTTGATAACCTTGTCAGGAATGTCTCCAAAGACCTGTTTAGGGGTTCAAATGCTGTGGCCATTGCTGTAGCATCCCTTGAGTGTCCTGCTTGAGTGTCCTCACACCTCGTCGAAAGCTCTGTATGAGGTGCATCCCTGCAATCCGAATCGCCGTGAGTGTTTCCCTCTTGACCTACATGACTCCTCCTCGGGCTCGCATGCCCCCTGTTGCCGGAATCACTTCTCCCAGTCGCATGTGTGCCTTGCGTTGGTCGTTCGTTAGAGGTTTGTTGGTTCCCCGTTGAACTTGCTCTACTGCTCGGGCCCCATGCTCCATTACCCCTTGTGGCATAGCCTGATGAACTGCCCCTGCCTCTAGTGGATCCGTACGTCTTCCTCTTTTGATGTTCATTGAAGTTCACCCTCGGTTCCCTGCTGGGACCTCCCGAGTTCGGTTCTCCTTCTTTTGGTCCACTCTTGCTGCTTAGTAGCCCGTCCAACCTATCCATGATAGCCTGAGTTCGCCTCTCCATCATCGCGTCTATCTTTGTGTCAAGAGTCCCAAGAGACTGCTCTTGTTGAATTCTTAACTTCTCCATGTCGTCTCGTAAGCGTAACTCTCGCTGTTCCGCCTCTCTTGTCATTCGCGACAAGTTCCTCGCCACATGTTCGTCCGTTCTTTCTTTCAAGCGTTTTTCGCTCCTGCCAACTTCTTGTCTGTTGCTTTTTTTTTCTTCCCGCAGACTCTCTCTTTCAATGTGGACTGCCCTTTCTAGTTCACTCATCCTTATTGACATCTGCTCGTTTTGTTCTCCTAAACTGTCCACTATGTTGTTTAAGGCTTCCACTAGTGCTGCCCCGTTATCAACGAGTGGCGTCACTAGTGGTGGTGTAACCCTGTCGGTCCCAGGTAGCTTCGTGCTGGTCGAGATCCGAGCCTTAACTCTCTGCCTCGACGTCTTTTCATTATCTATTTCAGGATCCGCTAACGCGTTGCCTAGCCCTCTGGTTGTACTCTCTCCAGTTTGTGGTTCTGAACTTGTCCTAATCGCGAAGTCTTTTGACTGGCCCGGTGTGTTTGCCTCTTTGCTTATCGTTGTCACTACACCAAATTTGTCCATGGTTCCAGTCTCTCTTCCGACGTGTGCCTCATTCTCCTGGATCGAACTATTGAGGCTGACTTGAGATCCAAAGTGCCCTTGCTCCTCTTCATCCACTTCCTCCTGGGATTCACCGTCGTTTCCTGCTCCTCCTCCCATGCTGAATGGAAAGATGTTTCCGAAGGTGTTCTTCATTCTTTCTGAGAATGATGATGACGTTGTTTGTTTCCCAGTTCGTCCTGCCATCATAGTGTTGTCTGTCGGAGATCTTCTAGTTGCCGTTACTTCAGTTGAGATGTCGGACAGTTCCGACATCTCCTCTCGATCCAATGTCCCGGTGGAAGTGGCAAATTCATGGCCTTGTTCTACCGGAGTAGATTCACTCGCCAGCATTCTGCCTCTCCCTTCCAGTCCATTTACTTCCTGGTTGTCGTTCATGGTATGGTCCGTATTGACCTCCACTTCTAACAGTTCTTTCCTTCTTCTGAGGTCTTCTGACTTCTCGTTTCAACCATTCTGCCTGAAACCGTCTCCCCTTTATCGGACCGGGATCGCTTGATCCAATCCACAAAAGGATCGGTCATCGTTTTTCTTTGCTTTTCAGGTATGAATTTCCTAGAGCTATTACCTCGTTTTGGTATCCTTAACTTGTCTAGACTCATTCTCTATTTGTCACTTATTAATGCCTATACTTAACCCGATTGCTAGATACCTTATAGTTTTATTAACAATAAAAATGACACAACACAATAATTTTCACAAGATTCTATTAAATAGTGACCACGAATCCCTGTATGTTATCAGAGTACAGTTTGTATAAAATTTATTCACACTAACCGATTATCGGTGGTAAGATCTGAAAACTAGCACAATATGATGTTATCAGTCAATTTAAAATATAGTGTACTCACTACCCAATCAAGCACAGTTTATGTTGACTTAAAATCAAAAACAAAAATATATATATTGACAGAATATGAATGTCTCTAAAAAAACGTATGTGTAATGTACTCTTATTTGGTCGCAGTACAATAGTCGAACTTGTCTTTTAAAGAAAAAGCTTTCCCTGCTCGGTGCTGCACCAAACAGACAAAACTTTGAAGGCAGTAATTTTCTCAAGTGGGCGGCTATTGCACCCACCGAATACTGTGTTACCTATCTGCCTTCGGACTGCCCGAGCTAGACCTACTAAAATCCTCAGGGCAGTCACTTTTCCCAAAAACGTATTATGTTACAATCCACACCAATGAATCACGCTCTTTCTAATTTAGACTTAGTGTCGCGAATATCCGAGTTCGGACCTGTTTTGTTTTGGTCTGGTTCTTATTGAAAGGCAATTTACCAGTGCAGTCACTGATACCTAGCCTGTGTGCTAATAACCTAATACCTCTCACTTTTTAGTCTTTCTTTCGTCTACCTAAGTCCTTTAATAAAATAATACCCCTCCGGATTGGCACAAATAGGACCCTTCCGGACTGGCAGAATCTAGACCCCTCCGGATTGCGACCCTCTGAGTTAGTTAATATAAGACCCCTCCGGGTTTGGACCCCTCCGAATTAGCAACTATAAGACCCCTCCGGATTCGGACCCCTCCTAACTTGAAAAATCTTTGACCCCTCCGGATTGGGAGCCCTCCGGTTTTGTAAAAGTAGCTTTTCGGAGTTTACCTTCTTTCAACCTATACCCCTCCGGATACGTTCTCCGATGCAATTTTGCTCTTTCAATTAACTAGGAAGGGTATGCACTACTTTCCTAGACCCTTCCGGATTGAAGTTAAGCCTCTTATTTGACAATTCACACTAACGGTGAAGGGTCTTATCGCTCGCCTAACTTCGGCTCGCTTAAGCTTTTGCTGTGCCTTTAGCCTTCCCTTTTCGTCTAGAACAGCCTAAAGTTACTTTATTCAACCGCTATTACCTCTTGTTAGGGGTATAAGGGCTTTTCTAAAAAAATTTTGTAAAACGTGAAGGGTGTACCCTTCCAAATTGAGGAATTTGCTAAAAACAATCTCAAAAAATGTTCACGCTTACTTCTCTGAAAAACTTTTGTCCCTATCAGTAAGCTCAGCTAATTTCTGATCTATTGGTACCAAGATCAACTCGATATGCCCAGTAGTTCCAAAGTTATTAACCAAAACGTCCTTTTTCTAAACTCAAAAAATTTTTCTCTCTTATAGGTTCCGCCTAACTTTTTCCGCAAATCAGGTCCTTTCGACCTAAAAATTATTGATCCGAGCTCAAAGGGCCTATACTCTTCTAGTTCAATGCAAAAGACCCGATCTAAAACGCTTTAGTTGAAAAAATTTGCAAAAAACTATGCTACCTGTACCCCTCCGGATTGATGAATCCACCAAATCAAACACGTTAAGTTCGATTTCTCTGCAACCGGGAAGGCTTTCGGGTAGCGGGTTTTAAAACTTGTAGATTCACTAGTGGACGTTGCCCGAACAACTATTTTTACTGTTCTAACTCAAGAATTTCAAAAAAATTTCTGAATTTTTAGTGTTTCGGTTTCTCAAAAATCACGAAAATTCGGTTTTTTGGTTCCAAAATAGTTCCAATCACTTCCGAACTAAACTTAACCGGTTCTATCTATTATGGTAGTGCAATTACGATGTAACACACTACTTTAGCGCTTTTTTCCGTTTCAAAAATTATCGATATCTCAAAAATCGCGACTTGTGGGGGAATCAAAATATCGCTATTTTGACCCTAAAAACCGGTCTGTTTTCGTTGTTTTTGACTGAAAAACGATATAAGACTTTTAATATAGGCTATGTAATTAATAATAGTAGTAATACGATACCCCTCCGGGTTTGTTTAATATCCGAATTAAGGTGCTTAACTCGGATATTCGCAGTTCGGTGAAGGGTCACTACAGTGCAGCACTGTCGAGCCCCCCACAGATTACTATCTTAATTTTTGTACCAAAAGGGACACAAAACTTGCTAACGATACCCAACAGTCGATTGTTGCTGTCGTTGAGCCCCTTCTTGTTGCTCCTTGTACTGCTTGCCGGATCAGTCTTCTCCCAAGACCCCTCCGAATTGAGCGCAAATCAGCTGACCCTTCCGGATTGGGCGCAATTTATCATTAACCTGCTTAAATGCTCAAATAACCCTACAGTACAAGCCTCACAAACGGGCTACAAAACTGATCGTAACAATCCTGACTGATATAAATGCCTGTAACAACAATATATCTATCAACATCGGTTCACATCGGATCACATCTTTTCTGGGGGGATGATTTCTACTGATTTTTTACTTTTTTACTGTTTTGGTTTTTTCGTATATTTTTTTATGTTTTTTGTTTTTCTTGGGTACTATACTACTTTTTGTTTGGTTTTATATATATCTTTAAGTGTTTTTGGTCACAAACCATTCAGGAGATGACGGGACCGCGAATCCCCCCACCCTTCCTGGTTCGTGAATTTTCGGTCTTAACTAAGTTAAAAAACTATTCACGGTAATCCGGAAGGCTTCCGCGTTCCGAACTACCCTTCCGCCCCGGCGGTTTAGGCCTATTAAGGGCGTTAATGTGAGCATCCGCTCGGCGCGGAGTGCTCGTTAACGATTCTGCCGGTCATGATGTTAAAAAGAATAACACCCAGGAGCGCCATAAAAACATCTATGTAACATTCGCCCGGAAGATACATATCGACGGAAGACAAAACTAAGTCTTAAGACGACTAACTGACGTCTAAACAGAGCTTTGCATGCTTTTCACCGTCTCTACCAAGCCAGTACTTTTCGGTGGTCTTTCTAACATCGGGTCGACAAAAACGTTACTGCTTTCGGCTTCGGTCAAAACACTCAAATTAACTAGATTACATGCAGAAATAGTGAGCTCATGGCTGGGTCTCAGTATCCCCAGACCACGAGGTCACTCCTAAAAACAGGGCTACTACTTATTATATTACTATTGTTTTTGTTCAGTAGATAAAAATCATCATCTCCATCGAAGATGGATCAACCCTTTCCCCCAACTCCTAGCTTCTCATCCTTGTCAATGTGCCAGTCGGTCATGTCTGGGGGTTTGACCTTGAGAAATACGTAATTTTGGAGTGAAATTTTAATTTTGCAAAATTCGAATCGAGCCTGTCATGCTCAATTTTCTCGAACCAACTGAAAATGAAAAAGTCAGAAATCAGAACACCCGAATTAACAATTGCGGGAAACTACTCAAGAAAAAGGCAGGAAATTGCTATTCGCAATTTCTCGATACGAAATATCAAGAGAGTAGAGCTGTCTTGTCCTGAAAACAGGAGAATCGAATACGGACTTGAGACAGAACAATTATTCGAATGGAAAGGAGTGGACTCTGAATGGAAGAGTGGACAACTCGAGTGTCCAAAGGGTTCATTCAGAGACTTTGATTCTAGAGACAAAACTTACTTCTGTTATTGAAACTAATTGGCCTTAAAACTTATTTAGTTATATTACTTAATTCTCAAGCTGCTCAGTTATAACTTACTCCTCATACTCAAGTGCGTCGATATGTAAGTTCCAATTTAAATTTCTCGAGTGCATTTTATGATAGTTATGTTGAGATAAGGCGAGTTTTAGGTTGATCCATCTGAAATGGATCAAAGTTCCACTGTCCAATAAAAAGTAACTAAGCGGATTGTTCCGACCCGGTTTTTAACGGCGTTCATGTATTTTGGGTATCCCGAGACCTAAGTATGGGGACGTTTTTATTTCTAGAGTGGGGGGGGGGGTATTTTGGTAGTGGCCTTTAAGCTGTAATGGGTTCCAGTCTCATGTCGCAAGCGAACCGAATTGGCTCCGACCGTTCTTGAGGCGGAAAAACACAAGAGATAGTGTCCCTGACTCTTGAGCCAATGGTTATAGGGCCTATTTTTCTTAAGCCTCATATGTGACTAAAGTAGGCGACTGTTACATAGTGTTTTTATGGCGCTCCTGGGTGTTTTTACGACATCATGACTACGGAGTCGAACCCACTTGACACAGCTCCGGGCTACATGCCCATTCTAGAGTACCGGTGGTACGGTTCAGCGGGAACGTGTAAACCTTCCGGTTGTACCGTGATAGCTTTTTAAGAAAACTCAAGAAAACTTCCTGGTACGCTCTCCGAACGAGGCTTAGCTAACCGAGTAAAGGGGGGGCAACTAGGGGGACAAAAACACGAGCAAAAAAGGAAAACAAATAGGAACAAAAACTATAAAACGAAAAAAGACAGTGACTTTGATACCAAATTAGTTGGATCGAACCTTTGTATTAATTAAATAGTATACACATACTGTTTTACAAGACCGATCGTTTCGATCAATCTAGCAATTTTTCGATCAACTAGCAGTGACCTTGGTAGGGTGCCCGAGTGGGGGGCGTTGTTAAGGGTTTTTAGATAGATTGCGACCCAACCGGACCACTAGGAGACTTGACTGGAAAGGGTGACCAGTCGAGTGGGAAAGTGGTTCACAAGGATCGAAACGGACCACCAAGAGACTTGATTGGAAGAGGTGACCAGTCGAGTGGGAAAGTGGGTCTGCTGTCAAGGGCAGAACAGAGACAACCAGCACAGGGCCACCACAAGAGGACGCACAAGGGTGTTCTCAGGTCGGACAACGGGTATCGTTAGAATCCACATTACATTATAAGAAATAAGTGTAAAATTGGATAAGCGGAGTCCCATTGTTTTGAGGCAGTTTTTACTCAAGCAGACCTGGAAACAGGTCTACGGTTTTCTCAAGAGAGGTTTAGCACCCGGCGCTTAAGGGATTTTTCGGCTTAAGAGGGGGGCTAAACAGGGGGGAGGTTAGCAGGGGGACTGGTTAGGTTAGAGGTTGGCGGTTGTAAATTGTAAAAAGGGGGGAATTAGAGTAACTAGTTAATCGACATCGTTGATTTAGTTACATTAGCCATCAACACGCGTGGTAACAATAGGTGGACATCCAAAACTTATCTCGAGTTAAGATTGGTACGCTGGTTGGATCGGTAGGGGGGAACGGATATAGACAGTTTTCGTGACACCTCATAAGACAACTAGTGGGGGGAGGAAAACGCGTGGCAATTAGGTACCAGACATTTTTTTTTGAAAGAAGGTTGACATTTGTCTCCTTTGAATTTTAGGTGGGTTGATTACTCTGTTTTGTTTTTTTTTTTCGGTATAAAATTTTATTTTTTCTATATACATTGTGGCGTTTTGGGGAAGATTGGCGATTGGTTTTTAATACAAACAGGTGATCACAAGATACCTGCACACAAGTTTTGGCTCCCAATTGCTGGGAACATTCAAAAAGAGGTAACTAAAAAAGGGGGGCCAGATTTGGCAACCAAGAGAGGGTTTTTGGGAAAATTTTCACTAGAGCTTGAGTGGTGGTACAAGGTACAGACAACCAAGAAGTCCCTACAACGAAGAAGAAAGAAATCCTATATCCAGACACTCAGTGACAAGTCTTGGGACAGTACCGAACTAGTCTAGGGACATTGCAGTCTGGGGACAGTCTTGGAGCAACACAGTCTTGGGACAGTGCAGCTTTGGGGCAGTCTTGGGCCAGAGCAGTCTTGGTACGAAACGGTCTTGGGACATTGGTCTTGGGACATTGGTCTTGGGCCATTGGTCTTGGGACGTAGGTCTTGGGACATTGGTCTTGGGACATTGGTCTTGGGCCATTGGTCTTGGGACGTTGGTCTTGGGACATTGGTCTTGGGCCATTGGTCTTGGGACATTGGTCTTGGGCCATTGGTCTTGGGACGTTGGTCTTGGGCCATTGGTCTTGGGACGTTAGTCTTGGACATTAGTCTTGGGACATTGGTCTTGGGACGTTAGTCTTGGGCCATTGGTCTTGGGACGTTAGTCTTGGGACATTAGTCTTGGGACATTGGTCTTGGGACGTTAGTCTTGGGCCATTGGTCTTGGGACGTTAGTCTTGGGACGTTGGTCTTGGGACGTTAGTCTTGGGACATAGGTCTTGGGACGTTAGTCTTGGGACGTTAGTCTTGGGACGTTAGTCTTGGGCCATTGGTCTTGGGACGCTGGTCTTGGGACGCTGGTCTAAAGGTACCAACGAGAAGTACAGGGACAACGCTGAACGGTCTTGGGACGGTAAAGAGAAAGTCTTGGAACAGCATTAGGAAGGGGGTACTACAAAAGTAATAGGTTAGGTTGAAGCACCAAGTATAACAACACGTTCAACACGTTCCCTATCCTAACCTAACACGAAAGAGCTTACAAGAGTTCAAGAAAAATTGTTTTTAGCGAATTATTAATTTCTTTTTCCTTGGAGTTTTTAAACCTTAGAATAGAATTTTTGTAGATAATAATATTGTAAATAATAACAATTGTAAATAATGAGGCGGAGCAGGGTACCGGTAGCTGAAAAAAGATCGACCGAAGCTAAGTATAATTCGTCGCTAAGCAAAGCAACACCAATGGGTCCGAAGATAACAAAGAAGAACTTTTCAGTTAACATGGTCAGCACAAGGAGTACAGCGGAGAACAGGGCGAAAGAGGGCACGGAAGGGGAGAGAGTAGAACCCACCATCGAGATTGATCTAGAGACACCCGATCAAAGTGTGGATGAAACAGGGAAGATGGCGACAGAGTCAACTCCAATGCCCAATACAGAGGAACCGAACCAGAAACCCATAGAGTTCTCACCGATAGATGACGCGGAAGATGCAATAGGCAACACCGAAGAAACGGTGAAAGAAGACTCTCAAGTAAAGAGGACATCTTTTACGGAAAAATTGGGAATAATGTTCGGAATAAAAACGAAAGAAAACGTGACTGAAGAGCCAAAAGCAGAAAGAGCACGAACATTTGGTACAGTGAGCACGAAAGCGACAGAAACCGGCCAGAATGAGGAA
Source organism: Symsagittifera roscoffensis (assembly GCF_963678635.1). Taxonomy (NCBI): domain Eukaryota; kingdom Metazoa; phylum Xenacoelomorpha; order Acoela; family Convolutidae; genus Symsagittifera; species Symsagittifera roscoffensis. Next base: position 50,132,983 of record NC_087068.1, on the reverse strand, counting down.
CAAGCTAAAGCAGAGGCTATGGCCGAAGAGAAACCCACGGTTGACCATGAAGAGACTACCATTGAGCTGGGCGATTTGTTGGCGAAATTAAATCAGATCGACAAAAGACTTAAGAACAGTGAAGAAGACAGAGAGGTGATAAAAAAGGAGATAAGATACAACAAGCACGAGTATCTAGACAGTTATTTTAACCTAGCTAAAGCAACAGAGGAGAGACTCAAGGAAATGTCAGACAAGGTAGAGGCCACCAATGAAGAACGAGAAAAGAACATCAAAACAGACATGCAACAGTTGAAGAACCGATATGATGATGTTAACAGCCAATTAGGGAGCCTGGAAAGGAGAATGGACACAATGAGCAAGAGTCAAGCAGAGAGTTCGTGTGCAATACAGGCGAAGTTGGATGCCATCTTGAGAGGTTCTACACCACAAGAGAGACCGGCAGCGGATCGTACGCAAGGCACCAGAGTTGATTTTGTAGAACCACAAAGAAACAAACGGCAATCGACACCGTTGCCCATACCCAGGGATGCGATAAGCATAGCACCAACAGCTGCGAAAACAATAATGAAGAGTGGAACGTCGAACACGACGACTGGTCCGGGAGATTCAACAGCCAACAGCAACTCAGGACCGGATGCTATGACATGGGCCAGCACTTGGGAGATGATGAACAGGACTCTAGAGGCCTTCGCCACGAGGAACACTGACTCGAGCGACAGGAGAGAGGGAAAATCAAGAAAAACATTCAAGAAGCCAAAAGAATTCAAAGATGACTCCGATGGATGCATTGACACTTGGGTGGAAGTGATGAGACTACATCTAGAGCAAGATAACTTGAGTGACGAAAGACAAGCGTGCACAGCCATACTCAGCAATTTAGAAGGCACGGCATTAAAGTGTGTGGTTGCGAAGAAAGAAGAAGAACGCGACACCGCGGACAAAATCTTTGAAATACTGTTGAACAGATTCGGCTCAGGCATGAAGGGTCATCAAGCGATGATGCGATTTGAAAAAAGGAGACAGAGGGACGACGAGTCAATAGATCGGTTCCTAGATGACCTCGAGAGCTTGAGAAGGAGGAGTGACCCAGAGGAGTCGACAAACAGACGGAACTTTAGCATTGCCTCGAAGTTCATTGATGGGGTGAAAAGTGATGACTTAAGGACAATGTTAGCAACATACTACACGTTGTCGAAGGACAGCGCACCCACCCCAGAAGAAATGAGACAGAAATCAAGAGAATACATGCTGATGAAACCTAAGAAGTACTCATATTCTGAAAACAGGAACACGCAAGGGGGAAGCCAACCCCAGAGGTCATCATGGTACAAACCTAGAGATGATATGGATAAGCGCAGATCATGCGCGAACTGCGGGTCAGCGGATCATCATGTGGCTGACTGCACAACGTACAAACAAGGCATGAAGAACCTAGGTTATGCACCGGATGAGGAGGACATGAGTCAGATGGAGGAACACGAGTACTATAATGGCTTAATCATCAAGATAGGCGCCAGATGTTTTTTCTGTAACCAGGAGGGGCACTTCAGAATGGATTGTCCCTTGTTCTGGGAAGCGGTCAAGGACCAGAATCACCCCAAACATAAGTTGGCATTAGCGGCGGTGCAGAATCAGCGGAACAGGCAAAACGAGTTCGAATCTAGGAACTTAGGGGCACCAAACACCGAATTGCCGACGAAGACAGTGAAAGCTGTAACACATGTTAGCGGTGCGTTAGAGTCCGCGGCCGGGAGCTCTCTAGAGATAAATTATGAGAGAGCGGCGACGGAAGCAATTGCCAAAGTGAAACAAGATCTGGCTGCGAAAGAAATAGAGCAACGACTAAAGTTGGAGATCGAGAGACAGAATTTTAACGAAGCATTAACCGGAACGAACGTAGTACCAGAGGCTAGAACGGGCTCAACAAAGAACGGGAATTGTAACACCGTGAAAATGGTGACAGGTAAACCCTTTGGAATATCGAAAATCGGAGCAAGAATAATGTCGATAATCACAGTGGGCGGCCACGAGGTGACTAGAAACTTGAGCGAGCCGAGCGACCAGACGTTAATGCACATTGACGTGTATGCAGACTACTTGAGTGGAATAAGTCCACGAACTACTTCTAGAGCGCTCAGGGCACTACTCACGAGAGGGGGCAGCAAGTCGGTACGTGTTGATAACAGATACACTGAAGCTTACGGTCCACACGAGGTTATGCTAAACATAGATGGAATCAACATCTATACCAAGACGATGATAACATGCGACGAAGACCTGATTGGACAAATCTATGTAGGGAAGGAGGAATTGAAAGTAAGATCGATTGGACACTGTGCTATGCTTGAAGAAGATGCAATGCACATCGGAACGGAAGCAGACGTGACAGGGCACGTGTTGGACATAAGTGGAAAGAAGACTCAGTTACGTGGGTTACTTGACACGGGAGCGGTCTTGAGTGTCATACCAATTGAGACTTGGGAGCGAATGGGCTTCAACAAAGATGATTTGATAGACTCAAAAATACGGCTGTCAGCTGCGAACAAAGGGGCCCTTCGGGTGCTAGGCAGGACGCCGATAATAGCCCTCAATTTGGGAGAACGTAACCTGTGGATGAGCTTCATCGTGGTAGAAAACCTGGATGAATCTGACCAATTCATTTTGGGCAGAGACTTCATCAGGAATTTCGACGTAACGATTGATCTAAATAATGCAATGTTCAGGATACGGAACCCGGATAGGAGGTACGCAATCAAACCGGTAAATTTAATAATGGCAAATGAAAACAAAGCACCGGTATTCTTGAGTAGGAGAGTGAGGCTAAAAGCTAATGAAGCAGCAATCGTGAGCTTGAGGATGAAAAACTACAATGAACTAAGTGACAATAAGCAAGTATGTATAGTTCCAAACCCTAATAGTCAAAGTGCTGCTGTTTTAGGAAGATCATTTTCGATAACGAAGAGTGGTCTCTGCGTCAGTGTCTTGTTGAATACCCTTGACATACCGATCACGATACAGAGAGGGAGGAAACTGGGATATGCTTTGCCGGTTAAAACTCGATATGAAACGATTGAGAACTTAAAACAAAATGAAGTTGTTGATTGTCCCAATCACAGGGATAAAATTTGTATCTTGAGACGATTGCAAAAAATTAAATATTCTTCAGGCCTAATTAAATCACTTAAGTCAGAAACGGACGATGGGCTGTCGAGCTGTTCAAACTTTCCAGAGCGACCCACACTAGATGAGATGCAGACAGATAAACCGGTTCTGCCGGAGATTGAACATTTGAGGGGCAAACTGAAAGATGAACAGCTCGAAGCCATCAAAGACGTACTAGAGCGGAACGAAGAAGTTTTCTCGAGGCATAAGGCGGATATCGGGTGTTGTAATTTTGTGGAGCATGAAATAGAACTTGAGGAAAACGCGGTACCGCACAGGGAGGGGGCGAGGCGTATGACCCCACACAAATCGGACGCGTGTAGAAAAGAAATCGAGACGTTACTAGAGTATGACATGATAGAACCATCCAAGTCACCGTGGGCGTGTGGAGTAGTGATGGCCAAAAAGAAAGGCGACCAGTTGAGGTTCTGTTGTGACTTTCGATACCTGAACTCCGTCACGGTGAAGGATGCCTATCCCATACCTAGAATTGATGAAAGCCTCTCGAAGTTAGGTGATGCAAAATTTTTTACGACTCTTGATTTAGGCTCGGCTTTTTGGCAGGTACCATTAAGGAAACAAGACAGGGACAAGACAGGGTTCGCCTGCGAGTTAGGTCTGTTTCAATGGAAACGGATGCCGTTTGGACTCTGCAATGCCACAGCCACGTTTCAACGGCTGATGGCACACGCGCTGATAGGCGTGACGAAGAAGTACGGCAACCTGGTAATGTGCTACGTGGACGACGTGGTAATAGCAACGCCAACACTAGAAGACCACATTGAGAGACTTGATGAGGTGTTCGCGTGCATGAAAAGATCGGGGCTGAAGTGCAAACCATCAAAGTGTGAAATACTCAAGGACTCAATAAAATATTTGGGCAGGATGGTAGACAAGCACGGCATCAGACCTGACCCAGACGCCGTGGAAGCAGTCCTAACCTGGAAATCACCGAAGACAGAGCACCAGTTGATGAGCTTCCTGGGCTTCGCTAACTATTACAGGGAGTTCATCAAAGGCTACGCGGACAAGGTATACCCGATGCAACAATTAATGAGACACAAGGGCAAGAAGTTCACGTGGAACAACGCAGCAGAAGAGTCATTCCAGAGAATAAAGAAAGAGCTATGTGAGGCACCAGTACTGGGTATGCCGACTGAGAAGGGGATGTACGTGCTGGACACAGATGCGTCGGTAGTCGCGATTTCTGGGGTTCTCCATCAAGAACAAGAATGGAATGGGAAGACAGTCTTGAGACCAATAGCATACGGGAGCAAAGTCCTAAGTGACACAGAAATGAAGTACGGAGCACCGAAAGCAGAGATGTTCGCAGTGGTCACCTTTGTCGAGAAATACAGAGCGTACCTAGGCAGTGAACCTTTCAAACTGCGAGTAGATAACCGAGCATTAAGCTGGCTGAAAACGTACTCAATGGACCAGAGCTACATTGGGAGATGGATAGTTCGCTTGGACGGATACAACATGATAATTGAACATAGAACGCGAGACAAACATCAAAATGCCGACAGCTTGAGCAAGAAGACGGAGTTCTACGAGAGACAAGAACAAAGAGAGGCGGACAGACCTGAGATCAAAGATGGTTTCTCCTTTATGGACAAAGAAACATACGACAGTCTTCCACTCACGAGATGGCTGGACAAATCAGGTAAACCGATTGAAGATCATCCCGAATTGCCAAAAGAGTCTCTTGAAAAGACCATCTTGAAGAAAAGCAGAGGGATTCCGGTAGGAATAATGCTCAAGTCCAAAATCGTGAGGGAAACACTCAAGGCAAAAGGTCACGATCTCACCCAGGTGGAGGAGGGAACGGTCCAAATAGATGAAGACTTAATGAGGTTGCTTGAGAAACTATCGGATGACAAACCCGTGATCCAAGGGAAAAGTCAGGAGGCACCGGAACTAACCATACTTCGGAGAGAAAAAACAGTGAACAATACTGACGTCTCAAAAGGAATCACCACTGATAGCAAGGAAGTTGTGCGATCACTAGTTGAGAAAATCCCCGAAAAAATTCTGGAGCAAACAAAAGTCAGGGATAAGAAAGTGACATTCAGAGAAGAAATTGAACACCTGGGATTAGATCAAGAGTCCGGGGAGTGGTCCAGATTCATGAAAGAAGACGAAACCGGAGAAGGAAAATTGTCCGGGGAGCGTAAAGAATGGGATGAAGACTCGGACGAGAGCAGTGAGGATCAAGACAGTCTATGCATGATACTGGCGGAAGAGAAGATGAGACAGCACGACAGGGAATTACAGACAGATCCATCTTCAGGAACGTACAATCTGGGAATGCAAGAGGTACGAGGTGGAACAGAGCTCGAGAAAATAGCAGTTTCAAGAAAGCCTCTTAGGGAACTATCGTGCAACTCAAACGTCAGAACGAATCTGGTACCAGAGGACGACATGAAGATCATGAAAAGGATAATATGTGTGAAACTGAGCGATGACATCCACAATCCTGGTGAGATGAATGGACAGATCATGGCGTTAAAGGAGCACGTTAAGGCGAGATATAGACTGTCTGACCTAATAAGGGCCCAGAAGAATGACAAAATGACAAGTAACCTCTCCAAATGGATCCATTCTGGAGTCAAGGAGAAGGGGGAACTTGAGGAAGACAGCTACAAGATCTTGAGCCAGTTCTACAAAGAAAAGAGAGACTTACTTTACCACACAGCGGAAGGGGTGGTAGCGTGCAAGAGAAGAGATGAGGAAAAGATATTACACAAACACAACCTCATCATACTACCACAACTGTACCAAACGGAAGTGCTCTTCAGATCACACGACCAAATGGGCCATCAGGGGATAGATAAAGTACAACAAAGGATACTTCACAGGTTTGACTGGCCGGGAATGAGAAAAGCTTGCGAGAGATGGGTGAATGCCTGCCTAGCATGCCTTCAAGCAAAAGACCCAAGGAAGATGAAGTTTCCCCTCAAGTCTGTCGAGAGTTCGGAATTCAATGAAGTGGTGCAGATAGACCATCAGAAAATCTGCATGACGGAATCGGGTTATAACCAAATACTAGTTATAATAGATCACTTCACCAAGTTGGCGGAAGCAGTTCCGTGCCAGACAGCCTCAGCAGAGGAAACATGTGATCACCTGATAACGCATTGGATATCGCGGTATGGTTGCCCAATGACTTTCCAGTCAGACAACGGCAAGGCTTTTGTGGGGGACTTAACAAAAGAATTGATGAAGAGGTCACACATTGCTCAAGCACACTCGACGACCTATCATCCACAGACCAATGGGTTGGTAGAAAGACAGAACAGGACATTAGTCAACATGCTCAGGGTGTACTGCTCAAGGTACATGACGGACTGGGACAAATACCTGCCACAGGTAGTAGGAGCCTACAATAGTACCCAGCACTCTACAACGGGTATCAGCCCTTTCATGATGTTGACGGGCAGGGAAAGGGCAATGCCTCTGACATTCTTCTATCCGGAGTACGAGGGGAAGAGGACGTCGCCTCAAGCATACGTGAAGGAAGCGATCAAAGGACAACAAGAGCTGAACGAGCTATGTCGGAGAAACACGGCACAAGCGCAAACGAGGCAACGCAAGAAATATGACGAAAAGATACTGAGAGCAAAGCCATACGAAGTGGGCCAATACGTGTGGGTCTTTCAAAACGTCATACCGCCCAAGGGAACAAAGAAACTACTCAAGAAATGGAGAGGACCGTTCATGATTACGGAAGTACATCAACAAGGAAGGTTCTATCGCTTGAGTACAGGGCGAGCAGCACATTACGAAAATCTGAAACCTCACGTTCCGTCCCCGGAGGATTGGTGCCTGCCGAAAGACATGGAGGGTCTTGACTACCTGGTGGTGGAACCAGCGTGCGAAGTGAATGAGAAAGGCACCAGAGAGAAAAATGATGGTAATGAGAACTTGAGTTTGGACGACAACGAAAAGATAGAAGTGGAGTCGGATGCAGGTTCATTTGTAGAAGAAGACTGGAACGACCCAGAGCAAAACGAGGTACCGAAGTGGATGGAACCGGATCGACCAACACCACCGGAAACCAGGACGGGCAATCGTAAACGCACAGGCATGAGGTACAATAGGTACGGGGATGACTTCTTGATCGATAAGATACAGCCAGAAAAGTTAAGCGAGGAACTACTAGGCGTAGGCGAACTGGAAGCTGGAGAGGAATGGCAGGTCATTGACGATGGTGGACATTATCCGCAGGATGATTACTCGACGCCAGAAGTGGAGACGGATCTCGAGCAGGGTGAAATAGAAAGGAGGGAGAATACGAACTTGAGGATTCTAGAGTGGATGCGTGATGTCAAAGACGAGGGTCACGAAGGACAAAGCATGCAGCAAGTCGATGTATCAGCAGCAAAGTACATGAAGACAGCGGAGCCTCTTTTCGGATGGACAGCAACAGACAGGCCACTGGACATCCCTAAAGACAATTCAGACCCGACTACATCGACGGGGACGTCGATAAATATTTTTGTCCGGGGAGTGGGGGTAGGACTTACCCACACCGAAAATTCGATGATAAAGAAGCTCAAGGAAGTGAGGGAAACAAGCGGATTGGAACTGGAGGAAGAAGAACCAGAGCCTACCATAGGAAGGAATTTCAAAACGAAATTCGAAATACCCAATGAATACTCAGAGAACATCATGATAACGGATAGCGACTTCATCCTGTCAAACAGGACCAGCGCGATCTGCATCACGGCGGACATGAGTTTCAAATCAAGATTGGAGGCTGACTTCAAAAGAGAATACCAGAACGTAGAGTTTCTGTTCAGACAGAGGCCAGGATTGGGAGGCATGGCGGCGCTTCCACCGTCAGTGGCACAAGTCCCGGGCAAATACCTCTGCTTCCTAGTAACGAGAGTCAACGACAGGAACACAATTGATCCCGAACACGTGATATTGGCTCTGACAAGACTACGCGACTTCATGATTGAAAGAGGAATATTGGAGGTCTCGGTGCCGGTGTACGACCCAAACAGGGGCAAACTGAGCTCGAGGGAATTTTACGCCATTCTTCATGTGGTCTTTGCAGAAACGGAGATAGTGGTGCATCTTCACAAGAAGTACTACTTGAGCATCGCCTGAGTCAGGTACACGGGAGCGTCGAGTCGGGTGTGAGGGAAGAATCTTGAGCTAGGTTTTGGGGTACGAAACAGGTAAGGGATCTCATGGGTGATTGGCATGACAATTATCATTTTAAATGAATGATGGTGCTAAAACATAAAATGTGTCTGCATGTTTTTTAGAAAATTCAAATTGAATCATTTTAGTAGGGTGAAAAGGGGAGGGTTTTTAATCATAAAAGTAATGGGGCTTTCTGGTTAGGAACACAGCTCGTCGGTCTAAATATCGGGTGTTATTTTCAGATTGATTTGTTGATCTCAAATTGACTACTCATCTGTATTTAATCAAAAGAAGAGAACGACATCTCAAGAAAACTCAAGTTGCTCAGGTAAAACTCAAGTTGCTCAGGTAAAACTCAAGTTGCTCAGGTAAAACTCAAGTTGCTCAGGTAAAACTCAAGTACTAATACTCAAAGAGTCAATCGAAGTCACAGAAATGGCCGATCGATACTGGAAGTCCATGCCATCGGCTCTGAAAAAGCCCACACTTGACGAACTGTACAGACGGCTGAGAGATCTGGATTACACTCAAGTGAACGAGAGAATGGCAGTGATGCTGAACGCCATCCTACAATTGGAGGATGAGGGCGAGTGTCGAGAGTCTGCGACGGAGGCGGTCTTGATGGTAGGCTACACCACTGAAGGGGTGTCCGATCAAGCACAGACCAGATGGCTGTCCTGGAACGTGGATGGAGCGATAAGGGGGTTCGATTTGGCGAGGAACCCTGGTCTAAACAACAACACAGAGTATGGCGCGGGGGAATTCCCACTGCCGGCCAGACCATCAGTCAGGCCCGCGAGCCAGAGTACGAGTAAAGTACCGTCGATGTCACGGGCACAGCAGACGGGGGAGGCTTATCCGGACGTCAGTGCCATGAAAAAAGAACTCGAGAGAACCCAGCGGGAGAAGAATAAGGCGAACCTCGACCGGGATCAAGCGGTGCTCGAGAGGGATCAAGCGCGGAGAGAATTGGACATAATGAAGGCGGAACGGCTGCAGGCAGAAAGGGTGCGGGAGAATGCCGCGAATTGTGAGCAGCTGAAGCAGGCTCTCGAGAGAGACCAAGCAAAACTTGAGAGGATCCAGCAACAACAGCGCGAGCTCGATATGCAAAAAGGGGCTAGGCCCAAAGAGCGGGTAGTGACTGTCTCAAGGCCAGAGTCACGCATGGAGGTGGACGAAGCTCCTAGGTCAAAGGGACGATTCAACCTCGATCGTGCGGCGCAAGAACATATGAATGAGGGGCTGGAGGTATGGATACCACCCGAATCAACGTCCTCCCTGCGTGGAATGGAGACTCAAGTAATACGACCATTGATGGACGTCGCGCTGCCTGGATACACACCGAGTTCGACCCCAGGTAGTAGTGGCGGCTCGTCACGGCTGAAAGAGTTGCAGGAGAGGTTACAGCTGAGGAATCGCGAGAGTCCGGTAAGAGTGGATTTACCCTCGACTTGGGGGGAACAGCCTGTCAGGAGTGTGATGATCTCGAGCTACAAGAAGAATACGGATGGGAGATATCGCAAGCACAATCGTATAGACTGGAATCCGGCGCAGAGAGAGAGAAGAGATTGCTTCCACGATGCGACTTGGGTGGAGTACTTCACGTATCCTCGAGTGCCTGAAGGCTCGGTTCACTTGATCATTGGAGACAGCTTGCTGCGGGTGCTGACCCGGATCCAATCCCATTGGCAAACGGGAATCTTGAGCTTCGCCGGAGCCGCAACGCCGCAGATGTTAGCGACTCTTGAGATGCTAGGGATGGTGAGCGTGTACACAGTCACCCTGATGGTCGGGACGAATGATGTGTCAAGGGGGGAAGCGAGGAAGGTGACAAGGCTGCATGAAAAGATGAGCTGCATTCTCGAGGAGATACGGATCCAAATGGACCCGTCCATTCTCACGGTGTGTACTGTTCCCTACAACATGGGAGCGGATCAACATGCGGTAGAGATGAATACGAAAGTGCGCAGCCTGAACGAAACAATCAGGAAGATTCATCAGAGGAGTGTCCTTCCCCTTAGGCTACTGGACGTGGCTGAGCAAATGGAATTAACCTCTTTCCCTGACAATGCATCTGCGGATGGCATTCACTTTGACAGGCCCAGAGGGGTGGAATGGTTGAACGACGTCTTTCAAAAGCATATATGCGCGCTAGAGACGGATTTGCTGGAAACAGCACAGGTCACGTTCGGGCCACCCCCAAACCCACCCTTCTTCAACCCGAGATCTTTGTCGAGTCGCTTGGGCGAGAGGGCCGATTCTAGAGATAGTGAGAGGAATAGCCGGGCCAAGTTGCCGAGCACCACGCCCATGGAAGCTGATGAAGTGACATCAGCAACTCCCCAGGGGTCGGTAATGTCCTCAGTGGTGGTTGCGGAGAAAAAGAGGTCAGAGAAGCCACTGGAGACCAGCAGACAGAAGTATGAGGAGAAGGTCAAGGAACTGGATCTGGAAGACCTAGAGTGTAGACAGGAGCTAGCGAGGGCTTTGGGTCTTGAGCAGGTCTCACATGAAGACTTGGGGAGGCACAAGTGTGTGGACTGGTTGAAGGCTCATGAAACGCGTTTCTCGAGAGCGAAGTTGACAGAGACAGCAGACCTGAGTGGAATTCCCACTAGGTCGATGATGGGACCAATTAATTACAGACCTCTCAAGTCCTTGGGGAGCCCGGGACTGGTGGTGGAGCCTCCCAAGCACCGGACCAGCATTGCCAGAATTAGAGTGGCCACTCCAGCACAGTTGAGAGTGGTCGACAAACTGATGAACCCAAGAGAGATGGAGTTACCAGACGCCGAATATGAAGGCGCAAAATTGGCCAATGACCCCCGATATGGGAAACCCTGTGGGCAGGCGCAACTGGCCAAAACCTTAGCGGTCTACGACAGAGCAGACCCAGCTGCAGCAAGGGTGGTGATCGTGGCAGGATCAGATTTCGAAGGTACGTCTCCCAAGTTGTTTTGGCCAGAAACCCTGATATACACCTTGCCGGGTGCGGAACTGAACCAGATGTTGACCCTGGTAGTGGCAATAAAGTCAGAAATGCCCTGCGAACCTGAGTTACTGCTGTTTGCGGGGATGAACGATCATCTGCACGCAACGGGATTTCTTGAGCAGCTCAAGGGTGGTGAACCTACGCCAAAGAGGATCTGGGAGGCCATCCAGACCTTATTCGCGGCGATTAATGAAGTACAGGAGAATGTTGCCTCAAGATTCGGCGCCAAGACAAGAGTGGCGTTCGCAACATCCCCCGGGTACTCGAGCATGCCGCTGGCTCTGCAATTCGTGTACGCGATCTTGATCTTGATCGCAGAGGGGAATGGGTGGCGTGTCCTGATGGCAGCTCCCAACCGAGAATTGGAACCGACGAACTTGAGGCTGTGCAAGTCAGAACTCGCGGCAGCGTGGGCGGACGTCTCCCATGCATTGAGAGGCTTTCACGAGTTGGCTGATATCCTCATCGTATTGGACGAGGTCCTCCTACTGGAAGTATCTAACTTTGCCAGGCAACTCAAGCTCAGCCCGATCCTTAGGGATGATCACCCAGTGATAATTCACCTGACGGCTAGTCTGTGGTTTCGGGACATGGAGTTGACCATTACGAGCTCGACCAGCAGATCTAGAGGGCCAAACAACGAAAGGCAGAACGTGGCCACATCGGAGAAACAGCTGGAGTCGATGGGGAATCGGTTGGCGCAAGAGGGAGGCAGATGGCCCTTCTTAAGCCCAAGGTTGGAAAATGCCACGAGGAAAACAAGAGAGGATGCGCCGCCTCTGGTGAAGCAGATCTGGGAGTTTCTCGAGGAGCAACTGGGAAAAGCTGAGGAAAAGGGGATGACGGTTGGCAGGTTCGTCACGGCAGCCAATGAGGTCACGATTGGAGGATTTTGGAGAGAGCACGCGTGGGGTGAGCTGAAGACGAGGAGGGATCATGGGATTCTCGAGTTCTTGAGTCCTTGTTGGGGAAGAGAGTTCCTGACTGAGGTGTACAGTGCGAAGGAGACGATCTTTGATGCGTTTATACAGGAGATGTTGAATATGCCGATCAGCCTGTTGCTGGCGCTGTACCTGGTCTACCCAAGATACTTGTTTAATATGGGCCCCGCATACATGTTCAGTCGTGGTGTGGACGCCCTCAGAATAGATGGATACTTGACGTTAGTACTCCTGACCCACGGTGAACTGGCGTCATTTCACCGATTGATGAGGTATGGGGAGCCCCTGGCGATGGGAAGAACACACTCGAGTATTGAGACCTACTCGTACAAGTGTGCAGCCGGGCTAAGGACGCTGCTCGTGCAGTATCTACTGATGCAGAACAGGCACCTGACTGGCGAAGAAAAGAGCCCGAAGACCAGAGAGGAGTGGAGAAAAGTGAATGGAGGCATGCCCCTATTAACGGATCTATGCCTGGCCATGAGATCGGATCCCATGGGGATTATCCGGGGGCTGGGGGAGGTCGTGACTTGTATATATGGACCGGCTGTCACGTTCGCATTTCCAGATCCCTTGGTGACAGCTTATCGATACTCCGTGACCCACGTGAGCCTCATAAGCGTACTGGATGGAACGACACTGAACTGGTGCCAGCAAGAGGTGCTAAGGGCACAAATGAGCAACACGGTGCTCTTCGGAAAGGTGAAGGATCCAGAGTTGATCGTGTACAGTTTCCGAGGACAAATGCAATGCCGGATGGGAGGCAAGCGCGAGGGCCCCATCGAAACTTACCCCAAGTTTTGGAACTTGAATCCCTTGGCAGCCAATGGACAAGAAATCTTGAGAATCCCTGCATGGACAAAAAGTTTCGAGTTGGTGAAAAAGGAGCTGGAAGCGATATTGGAGAGAGAAGCCCTACCGACGAGCATTCCCGAGTTCCCCATAGTGAGGAGAATGACCCTAGGGATGAACAGTTCCCTGGTTGTCCCATCCTCCTACGCGAGAACCACGACTGAAGAACGGCAGAAGGAGTTTACTGACGGCTGGGATCCGCTCTTCATCGGCTATACTGCAGCAATTTATTTCCATACTAGCGATGTGAAGATAAACTCATGGACGACTCAAGCCAAGAAAATCAGAGGATCGATGCCCCCTAAATTCGACGTGCGAGATACCTTGAGAGTACTTAAGCGGGCAGGCCTAGAGAACCAGCTGCCGGTATGGGACGACGGCAGGATGATAGTGGAAGAAGGGCATGTAGCACTGAAAGCAGACGCGATGCTATTTGCCACAAGGAAGTACCGGGCACCTTACGGACTTGAGCTGATGGAGCGTAATAGGGAAGGAAAGAAGTTAGATGCAGCAGGTCCATTGTACGTGGCACTGACAAAAGGTGAGGCGACGAGTTCAGCGACACCATCACCCCTTCCAGTAGACATCCCTGAGGATAAAAAGAGTGGCACCGTGGCAGATCGATTCAAGAGGATCTTTGAGAGAAGGGAAGCAGAGTCAGGAGACGAAAGCATGGATGAAACCCTCAGTGAGGCAGGAGAGGATATGGAAGTGGGAAACACACCGGAGCAAAAGCCAACGGAAGTGGAATTCACAGCGCAGGAATTGTTGAAAGACCTGAGTGAAGAAAACTGGGCAGATACTCCCACGCCACCTTTGACCTCGTCCCCTCGCAAGTACCCGGAAATGTCGTTGACAAGCGAGAATCCCAACATGGGAATGATCTTCTTGAGTACGGAGAGGAGGGAGAAGAATACCTTCGAGGGAAACAGAGACGCCTTCCTGGGCACTCTGGATGGAGATGCTTGGCAAAAGTTCTTGAGCGAATTCAATCGAGAAGTGGATGAAGACACCACGTTGGATAATTTCAAAGAAGAACTGTGGGACACGGTGGTGAAGTTTGGTGAGCCTGTCCTGGTGGGGACGGGTTTAGAAGAGAAAGCTAGAGTGGAACTACTGAACAAAATGGTCGAGTTGAGAAAGTCAAGAAAGACCAGAGAAGACAAATGTAAAGACAGCTCTACTCCGAAACAGAAAACTGACAATAAAATAATAAAGTGTACAAGGGGGGATAAGGTAGGAACTAGTAATATGATTAAAAGTACTAATATCCTTAAGGCTCGAGCAGGGGGGAGGCAAGAGTTGGCTGGAGAAAAGGAAGTTGAATCAGTGATGATACCAATGACGCCCCCAAGCAAAGACGTGAGGTCTCGCAAGAGGAAGAGAGATGTGGAGGGAATGGGCAGTCCTTCAGCTGACGCGGTCTCGGAAAAAGACTTGAGAGAGACGGCTCCCATGGTTCTGGCGCGATGGAAAACGGCAGCCTACAAGAGTAGCTACGAACCGAGGAAACTGCTCGACATAGAAAAAGAAATGGAGAATCCCACTAGTTCCGTGACGGAGGAGGATTTCAAACCTCAAAGAATAAAAATGAAGCGAGGTTCGACGAGCGGGCAGACCTGGGAAGTAGATGTTGGCAAAGAGTGGGTCTCAAGTGAACATCAAGCTGTCGGGAAGCAAGTGACCAGTGATCCACTTGAGAAAAATAAAACCAGAAACACCTCCCGACCATGGTGGATAGCTCTCGAGACATTGAAGGAGATGGAAGGCTGTTTGAAGAAGTTGAACAGTGGAGTGGCTCGCAAACGATACAGCTGGGCCACCCAGCAGAAGGCTGAGGTCAACAAGATAGAGTTGGCAAACCAGCTGAAGAGATCCTGGCAGAACTTATTGAAGGATCATTTTGAAGAGGCGATGAGGACATCCTCATCGGCACCACCACTGATGGCGAATCCCTTTATCAGGACTGCAGGACAACTGATGTTCGCGTGGAGCCTGTTGGGGATAGAGCTGGAAACGCTGACTTCATACGACAAGTTGAAGCTGGGAGGAAAAAATCTAGAGATATACCGAATGTTGATGCAGCACGTTGCCAAGGACAACTCAGGCTTGAGTCTGGCAAGGAGGAAGGATGCAACCTGTTTCTTGAGGTGGACGATGTCGATGATGACTGACAGTACCATCCTAGCATGTCATCAGAAAGCAGTCGCAAGCAAGACGTTGGAAAGGAGAGTCTCCACAGTCATCTTGAATGTGTATCAGAGCACTGGGATAGAGAGGGAGGATGGTTCTAGGCAATCTCTGGAGAACCATAGGAAGTTGGATGAGATACGGAGGTTCTACAACAAGAAGTTCGAAGAGGAGCACGACGTTCACCGCAACCTGGCTTCGTCAGGGGAGTACTTGAAACTCAACAGAAAGGGAGAGTACCAATATGTTTCTGGAGTAATGGGAATGGCGTACAACCCCTTCTTGGACCTGGAAGCTGGAGGAGCCAACAGAAATTATGAAGTGGCGGAGCTGTTGAAGTTCTGGACAGAGAAGATAGTGGAGATAGACGTTGTGGAGAGAGAGAGACCTAGCCTGGGTCTGGTTCTTGAGGGGATGCCGGGAGTGATAAGTGTACCACGCTCAAGTAAAAGAGTGGAGCTAAAAATGGGTGATGGGAGTGGCGTGTTGATCACGAACCTGGGAGTGGTATGGAAATTACTCAGACCTTCCTGGTGTCCACATCCCCATGCAAGTATGATTGAGGAGGTCACTGAGCGAGTGAGATTGGCACCGACAGAGGATGAGGACTTGGCGATCTTGAGCATAGTACACAAACTGATCTTGCCTCAGGTGAAAGAATCAAGTGAGGTGACAAGTGGAACAGAGCCGGTGAGGAGGATGGAGCCGGGCAGTTGTCTTGATTCGACATGCAGTAACGGCGAACATATTTGTGATGGACGATTATGCGTCAGGATACAATCTTTCCAGAAAGAGGACCTCACTACCTGGTTTGAAGATATCACTGAAAGGGAGAAGAGTGAGGTACAGATAGTGGCTGAATGTTACGCGAGGACCACCGTGAACCTAGCGACAGCCTTGGGATTCTTCTCAAGAATGTGCAGTCTCCAGTCACTGGAGAGGCTAGAGTCAGAACATCACCTGGTGACCGCGTTAAGCGTGGAATCATGGCCCGGAGTGCTACAAGTGAACCAGAAGCACATCAAGAGTTGGAAGATCGGACTCGAGGCAGAGATGGGATTTCCCATGAGCGAAGCCTATGGATTGCCTCTAAATGCAAAATCCTTAGTGGGATCAGTGTTGGCTAACCTATGTGGGAGCCACTATCCACTACACATGGCGATGGTGGAGGTGTCCAGCCAGAGGGTGATGATAGACAAAGCCTTCTCAGTGCCCAAGTGCGTGAGACTAGCTCGGATGTCACACCACTCACACAAGCTATTGAGGAAGATCCGAGGAGCAGTACCAAGGGAGCAAAGAGATGACTTGAGTGAAATCTGGGGTGAAGAACTTCTAGGCTTGGAGAGCGAAAATGCAAGTGATCATGGGAAGCAGAACGTGGTGGGGAAACCCGCAGTAGGTGCTTCAAGCTCGGAAGAAGTCGACGTGGTGCATGAGAAAATGATGGAACTTGAGCCTCTCCTAGAAGCTTCGGGATAACGCAACCTTAGAAGCATCGACCTCACGCATGGGGATTGTCCATGCCACTGTCTGGCGCAGACAGTGTGGTACCCGGACCGCGCCAATCTCTGTCTGATCTGGGACGTAGAAGAAATTAAGTCGCTAGGACTACCGGAGTATCGACAAAAGGTGACCATCTTAGTGGTAAGCACGATGCTGGCTCTGAGATGGATTGAGGAGAATATAGCGAAGTACAGAGAATCGAGAGCGCCAACAGCTGAATCGATTTATGCGATAGATTACAGCAGGAGACTGGAGTTGTTCGAGACTGCATGCAAGGTATTCGCCATACCAGTGCAAGTCAGACACATATGGAGCCGCCTGAGATTCTTTCCTTGGTTTCGTGCGACGTTAACATCCTGGTTGTATGCAGTGACAAAGGACCACATGAGGAAACATCAGAAGGAATATCGACAATTCCAAGCTGAAATAGGGCCAGATGCCTTTAAGAGACCTCTGCTAACCCATCGAAACGCAATCACGGCGGGGTGGAAAAGAGTAGGCAGAATATCCAGAGACAATTCTAGAGCGAGGGAAACGATACTGGAGGAGGACCTGGCGAGGAATGTGAGCTTGAGTCTTCATAACTCCTTCTGCTTGAACCGGGAGTCGAAGGTGAAAGGCCTACCAAGTCAATTGAAAAGGTTGCAAGAGCAGAGAGAGTGGATGCGAGCCTATGAACAGCTGAAGGCCTGGGAGGAAATTGTGATTAGCTCCGATGACGAAGAGGCACTATTGGAACAAATTACAGTGCCAAGAACACCGGTATCAGGTACCTCGAAGGCGAAGAACATGAGGTGAGCCAGTGGCTCGAAAGGAAATTCTAGAGTCTTGAGTCTTGAGAGGGAGGGGGCTTGAGCGTGAACTTGGATGAAATCTGGGTTCACGAAAAAGAAATTTTAGACGAATAAGATATTGTTATTAATATGATAGATCTAGTATATAAATCAAATTGATGCATGACAATTCTCTGACTGAAATAGGACAAAAGAAATTTTAAAATTACCAGCTTAAAAAGCGGGGATCCATGGGTGCAGGTGTGTGCAGATTTTGATTGCTGTTTAGCGATAGTGTGAAAATTTTATATGGTTGTGAATTTTGGAAGGTAGATAAACTTAAGTCCGATGCAAACTTCTGTAAATGACCACTGGCACTGTATCTTGAGCAACACTCGGTTCTCTGGGACTTATTGGCAGATGACAACACACGATGAGGACATCGATCTCGAGTCCGGGGAGTATGTGCCAGTCGGTCATGTCTGGGGGTTTGACCTTGAGAAATACGTAATTTTGGAGTGAAATTTTAATTTTGCAAAATTCGAATCGAGCCTGTCATGCTCAATTTTCTCGAACCAACTGAAAATGAAAAAGTCAGAAATCAGAACACCCGAATTAACAATTGCGGGAAACTACTCAAGAAAAAGGCAGGAAATTGCTATTCGCAATTTCTCGATACGAAATATCAAGAGAGTAGAGCTGTCTTGTCCTGAAAACAGGAGAATCGAATACGGACTTGAGACAGAACAATTATTCGAATGGAAAGGAGTGGACTCTGAATGGAAGAGTGGACAACTCGAGTGTCCAAAGGGTTCATTCAGAGACTTTGATTCTAGAGACAAAACTTACTTCTGTTATTGAAACTAATTGGCCTTAAAACTTATTTAGTTATATTACTTAATTCTCAAGCTGCTCAGTTATAACTTACTCCTCATACTCAAGTGCGTCGATATGTAAGTTCCAATTTAAATTTCTCGAGTGCATTTTATGATAGTTATGTTGAGATAAGGCGAGTTTTAGGTTGATCCATCTGAAATGGATCAAAGTTCCACTGTCCAATAAAAAGTAACTAAGCGGATTGTTCCGACCCGGTTTTTAACGGCGTTCATGTATTTTGGGTATCCCGAGACCTAAGTATGGGGACGTTTTTATTTCTAGAGTGGGGGGGGGGGGGTATTTTGGTAGTGGCCTTTAAGCTGTAATGGGTTCCAGTCTCATGTCGCAAGCGAACCGAATTGGCTCCGACCGTTCTTGAGGCGGAAAAACACAAGAGATAGTGTCCCTGACTCTTGAGCCAATGGTTATAGGGCCTATTTTTCTTAAGCCTCATATGTGACTAAAGTAGGCGACTGTTACACAAAATAAATCTAGATGTTAATTAAATTCAAGTCAGGACATGACAGGAAGCTAAAAGTTTATGTAACAGGATAAAAGTTTCAGTTCCTTTACCCCTCCGGATTGACAAATCCGCTGGATCAAGCTTGTTAATCCTGATTTCTTCTTAATCCGGAAGGCCGTCTTTCACCCTTCACCGTTGTTCGCAACGGCCTTGCAACTATTGTAGCGGCACAATAGTTGCAACTCGGAGTGTTCTCTGTTACTCTGTAACTCGTTGTCGTTTTCCAATCTCGATTTTGTAGTTGTTGTTAGCGCAGCTAATTTTGTTCTCTTTTTCTTTCTTGTTTTAGCCAAAATGGCCGTTTCTGACGTTTCTCAGAAATATGACGTCATAATTCGAATTTTTGAAATTTTAAAATACCAGAATATTCCAGCCCTCACCGTTTGGCCAATCGTTCCAATAACGTTCTTAGTTCTTAATAATCACCAATCCGGAAGGCTCGCTGCTAAAAATTCGAATTCTGCAGAGATTGCATTTTTCACATTCTGGTCGAATGTCACAAAAATTCACAAAATTTTGAATTCCTAACCCTATAGTAGGGTGCTCTTAGGGACTCTCAGTGGTTGCAAAACTGGTCTTCAAATTTCTGCAGAGACCCATTAACTTTTCGAGATCACGCTTTTCAAATAGGAATTTAAAAAAAATTAAAAAGTTCGAAATTACCAACCCTGTAATTGGGTACAGTCAGAGTACACTAAAAGTTTGCAGATGTTGTTTCCGATATATGCGGTTTTTCATGAGTTGTCGAAAAATTTCGAAGCACCGGTTGTGCGTTAAACGGTAGTTTTTCTAAGCAGCAAACAAGATTGTGAACTTTGGTTTCCTCGTTAACTTTAAAATAGTTGAATAGATGATATTTGATTCCTCCATGACTTCTACATTTTTCTGCCGTGAAATCCAGAAGTATATCTGGTTAATTTCGTAAGCATTAAATTGCTCTATGGTGTTTTGATGTTTTTAAATTTATTTTTCTATTCAGTATATCCTTTTAAAGTAAATCTTATCAACTGAGACCGAAACTAATTGAAAGGAAAACAGATAAGCAAATGGGAGGATGTTTTTATCACTCAATCAATGCATGCACGGAGCGGAGCGCCTTTGAATCATGATCGATTTTTTATCATTTTATTGTCAGTATCTATAAAATTTCAAAATATTCGATAATAATCTATTAACAATTGTTGTATCTTGTTCATCTCCAAAGAATTATCAAACCTTCCCCTCTAGTATTATTCAGAAATACGCGGCCTAGTGCAGAGTGACACTACTTTGAAAATTAACATTTTTGATATTTGTCTCATTCCAAAGCCTTCGATCTGTACTTCACTTCCTTTTTGTCCTGGCACTGCCCTCTATATATAAACTACAGTATTCATAGCCGACTTCTTTGCTCTTTTCAGCTTCTGTCCATCAGTAATTTTTGTGTCCCTATGACTTTTATCAATTGTCGCTGTTTAACCTGTAGATCTTAATGCTCATACTTGTGTTTCTGCCGCCTTTATAAGGAATAAAGTCTTTTAGTAGTAGTAGTAGACTAAAAAGTACGCAGAGTTGGAGCGTACAATTAGCGATGAGTTTGATATTAAGCATATAAAATATCGATGTCTTCTATCTATTCATTTCCTCATTTCTTTTTTGCAAAGAGTGTGGTCTCTTAAATTGACAATTTTACCGGAATGAATGTTTTGTCCTGTGCCAACGACTGCTTTATCCGTGTTCGTCGGACTGCTCTATAGTGAATATTGGCCTAAGGTCGTTCGGCTCTTACCGAAGTTTTGTATAAATTCCTATCCTCTTTTGGCCAGCTCGCAACACGTTAGCGCGACTTCGGATGTGAGTATATTGCGAGCAGGGTTGGCAGAAAAAAAACAACTGGTGTTTAAAACATGTTTTAAACATTGTTTTAAACAGGCGTTTTTTTTCACGTGTTTTTTTTTGTGTTTTTTTTCAATCTGGGCCGAATTTAACAAATTATCGGATACTCGCGTGAGCTGCCGACATTGCCTCATCACGTTGCCGCCTCATCACGTTGCCGCCAAACTGAAATTGATTGCCCTTATTCACAGCTCCGCGGGCCTCGAACGCGCATTTAGTACGATGGGCTTCATTCATTCTGATCTGAGGAACAAATTGGGACCAGAGAAAGTTGGGAAACTTGCTTTCTGCATGAGATTACTCAAAGATAATTGAATTATTTTTGTGCATTTTTTTTTTCTCACGAGAATATAGAAAAAAAACACGTTTTGAAAAAAAAACAGTGTTTTAAACGTTTTTTTTGTTTTAAACGTTTTTTTTTCTAAAAAACACACTTTTTTGCCAACCCTGATTGCGAGCTGTTTATTAATACCAGTTGTCTTGTAGTGCGAGTTGTCTTTTATCGTGAGCTGTCGTGTTATGCATCAGGACAACCTCATGAGCAACGCCCGCAGTTCTGAGCGTGTCATAACTTCTTCTAATAAAGAATTTTCTCTTTCTTTGCAGGTTCAGAGAGTTTTTATTTTCAGAAATGAAGTTGGGATTTGAATTGTTTGCGCCTTACAGGTATAAAAGAGGGCATGACAAGTATTGGTGGAGAATGGCTTTAAAATCAAAAGCCAGAGCTCTTTCAGGGCGGCTTGGTAATTGCACCAGACTGGCTGGCTTTCAATTGATCAAATACTTGAGATACGATATTCGTAAAAGAGTGAAATACGACCCAAAATTAATGGCTCATACTCACGATATGAGAATACATGCTGCAGCAATGGAACATGGAATGGACGGTAGAGTTTTGATTGAAAGTCTTCAAAGGTTTGTGATTTCTTTTTGAAGTTGAAAAAAGTCAGCTGTAATGGCCGAGTGTTTGACTTTGCAAGGTAAAATAAATTCGCTCAAAAATTTATTTTTCAACTCGAATGTTTAATCAAATTATGGTCTCAAGCTGACAGAATGAACAAGCCATTTGAATGATGGATCCTTCTCTCATTAAGCAGATGCATCTAACTTGCGCTATGTAGTCGTAAAGAACAGAGGAAATTTTTACTAGAAAACATGAGAAATCAATAGGACGAATTCGATTTTAGCCTGCTTCGATATAAAGTATGAAATTTATTTAGTATATAGTGGAAGGGGTTCTAATCCTCAATTTTTTCCCACATCGAGAAATGGTCAAAACAAAAAATATTTAAAATAAAATTTAATCAGACCCCTTCCACCATATACTAAATAAATGCCTTACTTTTCATCGAAGCAGGCTAAAATCAAAATTTTCCGATAGATGTCTCGTTTTGACCGTTTCTCGATGTGAGAAATAACTGTGGTGTAAGGTGGGTTCTTCCATCCAATTAAAGATAAGTCAGGAAAGTCAACGAAAACTGAGTTAAAAACCAGACGCCGAAAACCAGTCTTTCGCCCACTAGCTGTTCGCCCATTCGGTCCTTCGCGCATAAGAATAGCCCCCGTGTTTCTTGTCTGTTTTTCAAAGATTGAATTTCTCGTGTTTCAAAAAAAGAAATGATCGAGCGAAGCTTAGACAAGTTATCTCGGTATGGATGTAATTTTTGTGTTGCTGATACGCATTTTTTTTTTCAGGTGTAACATTTTGCTGAGCAAACCTATGCTATCAGGACTTGCAATTTACGAGCCGAAAACGTTCACTTCTCTAGTTGAAATAGCTGCTCGGAGGTCAAAAGAACCCGACTCGGACTGGTGGAAACTAGTTCCCGAAGAGTCAAGAAACGCCGACTACGATGAACACTGCAGAGAAAATCAAGAAACTTTAATCAAGAGAACTCAAAATAACTCAATTAAAACAGAGCTTCGGTAACGATTTGAAATAGATTTTTTTTTGTTTAGTCGATCTATTTCCCTAGTTTTGAAAGTTATGTCGATGTTTTGCTGCAGGCGATTGCGGAATTTTTTAATATTTCCGACCACGAAGTAGAAATGAACGAAGGCTTCCATTATTTTGTTTTCGACAATCAATTGATCATTTTTTATGAAGACATTCCAGTTGTGATATAATCAATATTTAAAAATTCTAAAACATTTTTTTATTAATATCGAGAAAAGTTTTTTTATCGAGGAAAGTTTTTCTGAAAAATTGTAATTTTCAGCAATAACTGAATAGCTGTATATCTATTTTTAGTAGTTTGAGCTATAGTCTTCAATTGAATAGCATTCATTTCTGCCTGTGTTTGTTGTTGACAGGCGAACTACGAACTAGTCAAAGGAGCAAGAAGCCACAACTAGAATTACTCTTTCAGCAACCCCAAATTTATATTATTAACAGAGCGTAATGGCAAAGAAAATTAATCTTCTTTCATAAATGCCAGCTAAAACAAAATGCTGTTATAGAATCAGGGGGCGGATCTAGGATTTTCTCGAGGAGGGGGGGGGGGGGTGGGGAGTTTTTTCAGAAAATTTTGTCGACCTTTTTTCAGGTCGACTAAATTGATTTTTTGAGCTCTCCCAAATCAGTTAAAAAGACCGTATTTTGTCCAAATTTTTTATGCTGCAGGCGAACAAATTTTTGAATAAATAGGCCAAAAAAAGGTTTTTTAGGCATTTTTTTGACAGTTTTGACTGAGAAATAGTATATATTGTCGCGGAAGGCGCCTTAAGAAAAAATAATGGTCAGTCAGCCAAAAATGGGGGTTTTAAAGTAGTGCTAAAGGGGGAGCTTTGGGTTGCCAGGGGTCCGCTACTCAATCGAATCATCTAATTGAGAAAGGTTTTGAGGAGAGATTTTGGAGCAGTCGGAACGTTCTTCACTTATTTGTTCTTTCTTTTTGTATGCTTTGAGTTACCAACAGTTAAAAATCGGAAAGGTAATTGAAATATAAGTCTTTTAAGAAAAAAATTGTTCTCGCTTAATTTTAATTTTTCGCAAATTCTTCGAAAATTAGATTAGTCTATTACAACTCTCAGTTGGCAAAGTTTCCAATCTAACTCGCAAATAAAAGTGATCATTTGGTGGCATTTTTGCTATAATCACGATTGAGACTTCGCCTCTGTAATATTATTGGTATGTTTTTTGTTACAATACTCACAGAAATACTTAGAACGCAATCAATTAGTATTCAAACTTAAGCATTACAGCATTAAAATAATGCTTAAAATTAAAGACGCCATTTTATGGAAGAAATTTTATGGAAGAAAAGCGTTTAAACATTGAAATGGGCTGAAAAGCGGTATGAGTTACAGGTTTGGACATCTTTATCATCATGTTCGTAAATATAGACTGAATTTAAAACAATTTTGCAGGAAAATACACTAGCTTTTTTTCTCGAATCCTGCTGTAGAAATTTTTAAGTACCAGACTTGCAGCGGTCCAATTTTTTTTGCAAAAAATTGAAGAAGAAACATGACATAACTGTAGTTACGGAGGAATTCTTTTGTTCGTAGTTGAATAGTAATACAGATTTGTTTCAAGATCTCATAAATCTTCATCTAGAGCTGTTTGGTTGAATTGCCAGCTTTCTTTTGCACGGCACTGTTCTTCAGTGTACTTAGTAAAAATGAAAACGAAAGATCAAACAATCGGGATTGAAAGAAGCTCAGCTTAGTTTTCAAAATAATGATTTGAAAGTATGATTAGTTGGACAGGAATGTTTTTGAAAAAAAAAACAGATATTTGTGCAAAGAGGTAGTAAAGTATTTGCTAATAGAGCAGTGTATGAAATCAAAAAAGAAATACAAACATCAGAGTCAGGGGCAGATCTAGGATTTTCATTAGGGGTTTGTCGATTTTCAAAAAACTTTTGGCATTTTTGTCGCCTTTTTTAGATCGACCAAATTGATTTTTCGAGCCCTCAGATCACTAAAACTACCCCATTTTGTCCAAGAAATTGCCTTTTTTGGCGCGTGCTTCCCATTTTAAGGTCAGTCAGTTAAAAATGGGTACCCTAAACTAGTCCTCCTACTAAAAAGCCTCCGCCCCAAGGGATCAGTTAATGTACTTTACTGAAACTTCTAAAACTTGTTTTGCTTAGTTACGCTTGCAGTTAGCTAGCACAGTAGCAGATTTAGGGAGGGGGAGGGGTCGGATGCCGCTTCCCTCAGGTATTCGACCCCCTGTCGATCCAAAGGATCCCCCTTTGTACTATTTTGAGATATCCATTTTTGGCTGACTGCTTTTAATTTTTTCTAAAGAAGCCTTCGGCGTCAAATCAACCTAATTTTGAGGGGAGAGCGCGCGCCGAAAAGACGCAAATTTTTTTTTGAAATTTTCCAAAAAGTGCCTAAAAACGCCTTTTTTGGCTTTTTTTCAAAAATTTGTTTGAAAATTTGGTCAAATTAGGTTCTTTATAGTGATATGGGAGAGCTCAGAAAATCATTTTGGTCAGGCCTAAAAAAAAGTCGACAAAATTCGCCCCCTCTCGAGAATTTCCTACATCCGCGCCTGAGCTAGCATCTAGAATTATCAAATCGATAACCACGAGTTGGTGTGGTGGTATTGCAAATAGTGCTAAGCCTAGGAGGGTTTGCTTGTTTTATTGTCATTTCAAAACATCACATGTTAAGCTCAGTGAAACTCGAAAAATGTTTGTGACAAATAGATTGTTTAGTGAGTTTTCATATAAATAGCAACTGTCCATGAATGCCGTTTTTTCACACTTAGGAAAATTTAGAAAAATTTTAGGGTTGGTCGGCCGAAAATGGATGTCAAATATAATACCAATGGGGGGCTTTTGATTGGGGAGGGGGCAATCCCCGGAAGAAAAATGTCCCCCCATCCCCCGTAGTCCGCTATTGATCAAAAGTTAAAACTTTGATGTTGTAAGTCCTATCTTTTGAGAAAACCTGAATATGATAAAAAATTGGATATGGTGAAAAACTTGGATGCGACTAACAGGCGATCAAAGAAAGAATCCAAAAAAAATAAAAATTTTACTAAAATTTTATAATTTTCCGGAAAAACATTTTTAAAATAGATTACCAATGCTCAAACATTGAAAACTTATGATACTGAACCATTAAAATTTTATTTTTTTGATAGAAATCAAACCGACAGATGTTTGATCAAAAATGGGACGCTAAAAATTCCTAAAAAGCTGATCAAAACATGATCCCCCGGTACCACCATTTTGCAAAGCGACATTTCATTCGTGTTTGAAATGAGACTTTTCATCTGTATAAGGTAAGACCTTTTAAGCAGAGTTTTCAGTCACAAGGTAGCAAGAAAAAAAAACAAATTTTTAGTTAAAACCGTTCAATTTAACAGAAAAAAAAAATTGAAAAAATTGAATATTTAGGAAAATAGTTGCACTGATATTTAGTTGCATTATACGTTAGTCTATATTGCTGGAATCCATCACAGGCGAAGAACCGAATGGGTGAAAAAAAATCAACCAATCAGATTTCTCTATTCCAAAATTTGAAAAGAAACGGTGAAAATCTCAGAAATAAACATTTCCAGGGACTTAATATAATTATTGGCCCAATATGAAAACGGCAGAAATCTTGTAATTTTCAAATTGTCACTGACTGCCGGCGAATTGGAACAAATATCATATTTCAACGATTTGGTTTTCAAAGAAATCAATTTTTGCTTCATTTAATTCCTTTTAGTTGAACGACATTTTTGTTGTAATAATTCACTTTCGGCTGCTTTTATTTTCGATCCTTTGTCCATGAGTCTTTCGCCCATGAGAATAGCCACCGTCTCTAGTAGGTACACTAGAAGAGTTTTTGTTGTTTTTTTTAGCTCACTTGAAAAGAATTAATCATCAGCCACTTTATGTAAGTTTTAATCTTAAATTTTAGAAGCGAAAATTTGCTTTCCGCGTAGCGTTTTATTTGGTAGCGCGTTTTCCGAAATGTCTGTTCGAAATTTTTGGGTTGTTTTGACTGAGCTGCCTTGCTGTGAAATTGATTTAATTGTGTCTGTCTGATTTCGGATCACCCAACCATTTATGCCATTTTGATTGATTCGTTGGAAAAGTTGATGGTTATTTAGGGAAAAATTGAACCGAATTTAAACCTCAAGCAAAAGTCCAGCAACTCTCTGTAAAAAATCTATGTAACATAAATAACTTTGGTAATTTTTTGAGCATGGAGTCGTTTATTGAGCTACTCAAGCTACTCTACTGAATTATATAGAAAATCGGTAGCATGGCTTCAAGTCATGATCTAGTATTTTTACTTGCAAGAGCAAGGGACTTGTAGTTGGATCTAGTTTTTTTCCGTTGACAACTTTTCTGCAATTCAAAACATACATGCAGTTAGCGCAGTTACTTTCACGTGCGCAGGTTGATATGATCAATTTCCAGAAAATCAAATTAAAATACCTCCCAGTCCACTTAAATAATTTTTATTTTTTATATTCATTTTACTTGCATCAGCAAGTGAATTGTATCGGGAACTACGCTTTTTTACCGTAAAAAAAATTTTGTATGTAAATTTTTTGAAATGTTTTCTGCTGCTGCTTAGACCGGCTGAGTTTCTTGAAATTCAATTTTTGTGTGCGGATTTGTTGTTTTTCTGTTTTTTTCCAACTGCAATTTAAATTATTTGGTACGCTTTTCAAGTTTGTAAAATTACCAACTCATTATTTCACAAAATGTTTTTTTTCCGGATAAAGGGATTCGGCTTATGTTATAATGGTTTAGTAAATTTATGTTAGGTAGTTTTACGAGCTACTTTTTTCAAATGCTTTTACCTGTTTCAGGAAAGATGGGTCCTAAAATTTTGCCTGGAAAAATTTTAACTTGAAGTTTTTTATGGCTGCACTTCGTTTTTGGCTTAACAAGGGTCGATTTAAGTTTTTTCGTTTAATTTGTCGCTCTGTCAATGATTCTCAATAATTGCTAAGACTGTTTATGAGCCTCACCCGATGCAAAGATATAAAAAATTTTGTAGATATAGTTTTTCGACTTTTTTCGAGTAATATTTTCAGCTTAGTTTTTAAAAGAATTGACATATTTTTTTATCTATTCAACATCTTTTATGTCAAATCTTTAATTGTATTGCAAGTGTTGCGAAGCTACGCTTCACCTCTGTATTGAAAAATCTTGTTTTTTCTCGGATTTGTGTTTTGCTTCCTAATTTCTGTTGGCTGATTTTTCATTTTTTCCAAATGCATAATAAATTATCTGGTACGCTTTTGCTATATTTGAAAAATATAAACTGTTTGTACTATACTCGAAAAAATTGTACTGCATTTTGTAAGTTTAGCAACTCTGATTTTGAATATTTTTTTTCGCTGAAAATCATTTGTGTTATATCGGCTTAATGAACTTATAATGCGCAATTTCAAAGTGATTTTGTAAATGGTTTTGCCTGTTTTAGTAGGGATGGGTCGTAAATTTTTGATTTTTTTCAAATTTTTAGCTTGAATTTTTCTTGTGGATACAGTTTGATTTTTGATTTAACCAGGGTCGACCCAATTCTGTTCACCTTATTTGCCCTTCGGTCATTGCTTCTTAATGCTCGCTATTTCTTTTTGATCCCAGACAAAGGCATAGAACTTGTGTAGATACAATTTGTTTGCTAATTTCAAAAAATCGGCTTCCTTTTTTCTACTCAATATCTTGTAATTTAATGTCTTGATTCTATCGCAAATGTTGCTAAACTCCGCATTGCCTCTGTGTTTAACGTTTGATAGTTTTACGTAAGAACACAAGATGTTACCAGATTTTAAAAGCCACTGCATAAAAACTGAACTTTGAAAATGAACACAGAGAACTTAAATTTGGGCTAAAAAATGAACTGACGGCATAACGGCATTTTGACCTGTTTTTTTTTCCAAAAAACTTCTCAAAAAACCTTTTTGGTCAACTAAAAAAATTTGACAAAAGGTCGATTTTTTAACCCCCGCTGGAGAAAATCCGAGATCCGCCTCTGTTCAGAAATAGCCTTGAATTTTAAAAATAGGAAGACAAAAGCGAAAGCTGACAAGAAAGCAGGATTCGATCTTTCGGAAATTTTTTCCAAAACAATTTTGTAATAAAATTAAGAAACCCAAAGAATATTTCAAAATTTGATTTATGCCATTTATACACTTCAAATTGAAAAATCATTTTTTCAAAATCTACTTCGTTTTTTCTGTTTGTTAAAATTGATTCAAATCGGCAAACAAAATTATTTTAACGAAAAAAAAAAATCGATATTTCATCGTGGTAAATTTAAATTCAAAATATGAAAAAAAATAAAAATTTTGTTTTTTTTTTGCTATTTTATAGATAGTAATTTTAAACCAAACTCAAACGCATCTCTTAAAAACTATGTTAAACCAACTTCAAATAAAGGTAAATTTTTTAAAATAAATATCTCAGAAATATATACCTATTTACCCTTAGATCAGATCCTCTACTGATTTGAAATATAATTTATTGTAAATAAGCTAGTCTAATTGACCTGTTTCATAGAATTTATGGGCTCTTCTTATCTCGTGGGGTTCTCTAACAGCATGCACAATAATATCGCGCTTCATGTGCAAAGGTTCCATTTGTGACGGGCTGTCCAAAAATCTTCCCATTATACTCATATCCAGTCGAACACGTCGCGTTCGAGTTTTTTGAGTTGACTTCAAGCATGAACCAATGAAGGCGTCTTCAAACTTGGTCAGACAAGTCCTGTTTTGGTGTTTTGAAGAGTCATATGGTTCGTCCATACCAGTGCAGTGATGGATACAATCTACAGCTAGATCTCTGACACTTACCATCGAGATGAAGTAGCAGTGGCCATGACAGTAGAATGGATACATGGAGTCGGGATACTCCTGCTCAGTTGTCTATTTAATCAAATTCAATCAGACATACTTGCAGGCAGTAGCCGATCTGAGATTTTCTTGAGGGGGGTTGAGATTTTCAAAAAAAGTGAATGTCCTAAAACAGTACGTACGTAAGGGTTCATTTTAGTAGCCAGAGGCTCAAATTGTTAATAGGGGGCGCCTCCCTCCCAAAACTCCCCAAAGACTAAATGAGGCGTTAGAGTTTCATGTGATCGCCAAATTTGATCTCATAACCCAGGATCTCATAAAATTTGCAGGATTCAGATAATTTTCATTTTCATGAAAGTTTGAAGGTTTCGAATAGTATTTTTCTTACGAATGACAAGTGGTATTGATTACACACTTTTTCGAACTGTGCGTTCAATTTTTTTTAAAAAAGTTCACGCTTTGAAGCGATTAAATACTCTTTCGAGATTATAAAAAATTTCGAGCAGATTCTTTGAGCGTAAATAAACCAGCAGAAGTATAAGCGAACCGAAAATGTGCAGAGTATATTAGCCAGCCGAAGAATTGCGTCATATCAATGAAATTTGCATGACTTTCGTAACTGTTACATAAATTTTTCCATAACTATTATCTAAAAATTGCGTATTTTCGGCTTGGTTTATACTTCGACTAGTTTATATACCACCGATTCTTTGAACCTAAAATCTATATTTTGATGAAAGTATGTCTGATTCGAAAAAATTGAAGCAGACCTCCCATTTGCCCTTCCAGCGAACTACCGGCATTTCTTCGCAGTTTTTGCCCGAGTAGAACGGCACGTGATTTTTATTCGAAGCAAGTCTAGGAATGAAATCTTGTTCTCCCTTTGCTTCCGCTTCGAAAGACTCTCTGTCCACTATATCCTGCTGTTTAGATATTACATAATCTAGCTTCGGAATTCTGATGTAAGTGTCGTCGTCAGTTTTGATTACGTAATCGGCGTTCGGGCAATAACACGAGGCGACTTTGAGTCCGATTAGGACTTTATTGGTAAGTTGATAATATCCATCAGAATTATTGATCGAAACAATGTCTCTGAAAGACTCCATTTCGCTCTCGATTTTTGCTTGTTCTGTTTCTGTACTTGGCTTTGCGACTATAAAGAAGTACGACCAGTTACCCGATAAGGAAATATTTGATAATTGGTCGTATGAAGCGTATGTTTCTCGTATAGCTTGTCGTTGCTGAAATGAATCCAATCGACTCAAAATCATCAGAAGTCTTAAATTTGTTTTAGATGTGTCGCAAATTGAAATATTTCTAGAAAAATTTGATAGAAGTTCATTCCCTCGAGGCATAGAATTTATAGGTGCTCCTGGATGCGTGGTGTTCCGCACAGAAAATTCTTTTTCCATGCATGATTCGTAGTCAATTCGAGGCGTGGAATCGGGTTGATAAAACTTAGCAAGAAAATTGAATGTTCGCGGATAGTAGTTTAGCTCATAGTACGAGATTTTAAAACCGTTTTCAGAGTTAATTAAAAAATAACAAAACAAAAATATTGCTAATAAAAAATTTACATGTTTTTTACAAAGAACTCGAACAAGCATTTTTTTAACTGTTTGTTCTCCAAAATAAAGTTATTGACTCAACGAAAATCTTACTATTTAAAAATGGCATCGAAAGGTTGTTAATAACTGTCAGTTTTATTTGTCAGGAAAGCATCGACTTTTAACATCTCAAATGGTTTCCTAACACATTTTTCAATACATTATTTGCTGAACCAACCTGGGACTTACAAAAACGTGCCGTGTGTATGGTATGTAATACATCTTTGACCTAACTAACATCTTCAGAAAGTTCAGATTGTATTGAAGTGACCACTTCCGATCAAATGCCACTTAAAATCCGATCCACTACTGAAAGTTTAGCCATAACAACACTTAAAACTCTATACATGGGGGAAAGAACCTTTTATAGTTAAAAATTCAATCTTAACCTAATGTAACCGATAAAGAGTGAGTTTGTTCAACTTAAGGGCTTTGTTCACGATGCAAAATTTTCTTGCCTTTTGATGTTTTTTAACTGGTTTATATACCCGGGCTTAGACCAAAAATGCTTATCATTCAATTTCATAAACTAAATCTATGAAAAAACACTAATCATACAAATTTCATACATTTTGCTAAACCGGTGTCATCGAATTGATTTTTAAAAAACCTTTTCCTTGTTTTGGAATTGAAATCGATGTATCGTACTGAAAAGAAAAAAAACGTTTTGTCGAAAAAATGCTAGTCATATAATTTCCATATATGACAACTTGACTGAAATTTTTTTGCTTTTTTTTCAACCGCAAATCGAATTTTGTACTCAAACAAACATTTTCCAAAAAACATTTTCCAAAAAACATTTTCCAAAAAACAAACATTTGCCAATGCGAGACGATCAAACTTTTGATGACTCTAGTTAAGAATAAACTATGGTTTTAGCCATTGCTGTTCGGTCACGAGAAATAATTTGAAAAAAAAAATCAATTTTTTTTTGTTTATGGGAAAATGCTAGTCATACCATTTCCATTTATGAAAAATCACTAATAATAGACCTTTCATACAATTTTCTGTACATATTGAATTGCATGAAAAAGGTGTGATTAGCATTTTTCCATATATGAAAATTGTTTGATTTGCATTTTAGGTCAACCCGGGGACAGTGCTGACATTTAAATCATAAGCAAAAAATGAATAAAACTTGAAATTTAAAACATTAAAACGCGTTTTTCTCAAATTGGGTTGTTTTTTGACAAAAAATGTTTAAAAAAACAAAATTGCTTATAATTTTACCACAGTTAATATGGTGCAATTTGTTTGGCAAAATTCGGGCTGAAAAAGTTACCTCAAAAACGATGATTTTTTGGCTTTGCTTAGTCAATCAGAAAATACTCCAAACCAATTTGTTTATTTACTGACAGAACTATATCACTGCAAGCCTTTTATGAAGCCCATCATAATTTAGAAACGGTAAGTTTTCCTCTGTTCTTTATAAACATGTTTATATTCGTTTGATAGCCAAAAATGTCATTTTCATTGTATGAAACACCATTTCTTAAACCTTTTGCGGCCACTTTTGGTGATTGCAACTTTGATAAATTTAGGAATTTAGGTGGGCTATATAAACGGTTTGCCATGTTATAGTTAGTAAAGCCAAAAATGGTCGTTTTTAGGTAAATTTTTGGACCCACAAAACAGAATACATTTTAATAATTCTGGTCATATTTTAATCAAATTTAGTATTCTTCATTTTTTGTCTAACATCAATCCATTTGGAGAAAAAACCTTTTTTTTCAAATTTCAACTTTTAATCATTTGTCCGGATAACTTAAATCAGCACTGTATTCGGCAAGCGGAAAGGCAAACACCCGTTTTTTTGGCAAACACCCGGACATTAAGACAGACACACGGACATTCAAAAAAACGCTCACAAACTTTGTCGACCTTGTTGTTAGGTCGACTGAAATGATTTTCCGGGCGCTCCCAGAGCACGATAAGGAACCTATTTTTACAAAGTTTTCTGCGCCGCATGAAATTTTTTGAACAAAAGGGTAAAAATGCCGTTTTTTGAAAAAATTTGATCGAAAATTGCGTTTTATTGGGGCACACTCTCCTTTAAATTATTGTATATAAGCGACGAAAAAACAAACTTTTTGTTTGTCGACCGAAAGTTAATGTCATGAAATATTAACAAAGCGTGGACTTTTCGGTCGGTGAGGTGGGCGCACCCCTGAGCGGGTGTGTTTCCCTCTCTAAATCCACCACTGCTATTGTCATAATGCGCTGTTTTCTCGTACGTTCTACTTAATTTTTCTTTGATTTACGAAAACATATTTAACAGGACTTTTGAGAACCTAAACTATCTGGGTGAAGCTCTGAATATTCCTACTGCGTTGTGATTTCTTTTGACACACTATATAAAGTACAAAACGATATATTTTGCACACAGTAAAGTTTTCAACAGACCAAAGAGCATGCCGTATTTCATTTTGTAACGATTTCTAAAACGGATTAAATCTTCGCTTAAGCGTTAATAGCACGAAAAGTATCGGGCGTTTCTGGTCCCAATTGACATTCTTTTCACAGTTAAACATCATTTGGGGGCTTGACATGTAAATTATGTAGTAGGTTTCACTCAGAAGTTTGCGCAAAAACCATAATTTTTGCAATAAGTCTAGCAAGCGCTTACTTCAAAAACTTGGTCGTTTTTTTTTCGACAGATTAAAGTTCATCTTACCAAATATTTTTATTGAAACTTTAAATCTGGGTTCATTGTCATTTTTGATTCATTTGTAAGTAAAATTCAATCTGAGCTACATTAAAGAAAAAATTGCAAACGTTTGTTTTTCGGAGTCTTTCTGCATAGAAATAATTTGGTAATTGTAAAAAATCTCATTTTTTTTTAAAATTCAAATGGAAACATTGTAGAAGCAATGCACTGCGTATCAGATTTCTAAAATTTGTATAATTTTTTTCATACGTTGAGCATTTTTTTCATACGTTCCATTTTTTTATACAATTCGTTTGAGCATTTTTTCCATGTATGGAAATGTATGATAACCATTTTGCTGAGCACTTTTTGTTTATGAGCACTTTTTGTTTCTGAGTATAATTTGTTTTGCCTCATCACGAAACATTTTTTTATACTTTGCTGCAATCGTTTTAATTATTTTCTTCGGACTATTTGAAAAGTGGGGAGGAACTTTGTTGTCGCGTGTGTTTTACTTTTTTATTTTTTGTTTTTCACGTAAAATCAGCTATCATAAAACATTATTGGAGCAAGGTGACTGATATTTCATATTAAAGCCTTTACAATTAAGATTCGAACAATTTCATATAGTTTTCAAAACAATTTGTGCAGTGTCGAAAAAACGGTTTGAACTTTTTCCTTTTTGTCTTAATTCGATCGAATAAAGCGAGCAAGCAGGCTTAAAATAGCCTATTTTAATGACTTGAAACCTTACAAAGCTTGATATAAAATTTGCAAAATTAGTTTCAATCGTATAATTTTTTGAGTATTTTTGTGTCAATTAAAAAAAATCAAAAAATCAAAAAACTGCAAAAAAAAAACTTTTTTTGAATTTTTTTTCGTTTCTCTTGTCAGTTTTCTACATTAAAAAAAAACGAAATTAATTTGAAAAACTTTTTTGTTGTCGTTTCTTAAGACTGTGGTATGAATATTCTATGCTACTTGCACAGTAACCGGTTTGAGATATGTAAAAAGTCGGTGGATAGTCAAAAAGAGCGTCATAATTTTTTGTGTTTAGGTTGGGGAAGAAATTGGTAATGAAATGTGTTGGGGGAGAAATAGGTTGGGGGAGAAATAGGTTCTGGGAGAAATATGTTGGGGAGGAAAATAGGTTGGGGGAGAAATATGTTGGGGAGAGAAATGGGTTGGGGGAGAAATAGGTTGGGGGAGAAATAGGTTGGGGGAGAAATAGGTTGGGGGAGAAATAGGTTGGGGGAGAAATAGGTTGGGGGAGAAATAGGTTGGTGGAGAGTCGAAAGTAGCCTACAAAAGACTCAACAGCAATAAAGCATCTTTAACCTGCTTTCTTGGTTCTTTTCTAGTTTCTCACCCCCTTGTCATGAAGTTACAAAAAAAACAACATAAAAGTGTTCATACGGCAATTCGGCTCTTTTTCCTTCCCCCCCCCACCTGCAAATTTTTACATGTAAATTTGTTAACTACATTGTCCGATTGCTATGAAAATTTACATACAGACTAATAAGGCCACGACAAACATATTTGGTCTTCATACTCAACCTCGTAAAACCACTCGTTACACTAATAAATTGAAGGTCGTGCGAGGTGGGGGAGGGGGGTGTTGGGGGCTTGGGGGGGGGGGGGGGGGGGAGGAAAAAGAGCCGGCAATTCGCATGGAGGGAAAAGTTATAACATTCTGTTCTTACATTCACGCTCACATGTTTTTAGGCAGTTTATAACATCAAAAGTCAAACTAAATAGACTTTTTTAATTGAAAAAAAAAATGAATTAGGACTAGAAAAGTGCCAGCGAATGACTCTTACAACTGTAAACAGTTGTTCAATTTGATGTGATTCTAGTTTTTTAGCTATCATAAAACATTATTGGAGCAAGGTGACTGATATTTCATATTAAAGCCTTTACAATTAAGATTCGAACAATTTCATATAGTTTTCAAAACAATTTGTGCAGTGTCGAAAAAACGGTTTGAACTTTTTCCTTTTTGTCTTAATTCGATCGAATAAAGCGAGCAAGCAGGCTTAAAATAGCCTATTTTAATGACTTGAAACCTTACAAAGCTTGATTTAAAATTTGCAAAATTAGTTTCAATCGTATAATTTTTTGAGTATTTTTGTGTCAATTAAAAAAAATCAAAAAATCAAAAAACTGCAAAAAAAAAACTTTTTTTGAATTTTTTTTCGTTTCTCTTGTCAGTTTTCTACATTAAAAAAAAACGAAATTAATTTGAAAAACTTTTTTGTTGTCGTTTCTTAAGACTGTGGTATGAATATTCTATGCTACTTGCACAGTAACCGGTTTGAGATATGTAAAAAGTCGGTGGATAGTCAAAAAGAGCGTCATAATTTTTTGTGTTTAGGTTGGGGAAGAAATTGGTAATGAAATGTGTTGGGGGAGAAATAGGTTGGGGGAGAAATAGGTTCTGGGAGAAATATGTTGGGGAGGAAAATAGGTTGGGGGAGAAATATGTTGGGGAGAGAAATGGGTTGGGGGAGAAATAGGTTGGGGGAGAAATAGGTTGGGGGAGAAATAGGTTGGGGGAGAAATAGGTTGGGGGAGAAATAGGTTGGGGGAGAAATAGGTTGGTGGAGAGTCGAAAGTAGCCTACAAAAGACTCAACAGCAATAAAGCATCTTTAACCTGCTTTCTTGGTTCTTTTCTAGTTTCTCACCCCCTTGTCATGAAGTTACAAAAAAAACAACATAAAAGTGTTCATACGGCAATTCGGCTCTTTTTCCTTCCCCCCCCCACCTGCAAATTTTTACATGTAAATTTGTTAACTACATTGTCCGATTGCTATGAAAATTTACATACAGACTAATAAGGCCACGACAAACATATTTGGTCTTCATACTCAACCTCGTAAAACCACTCGTTACACTAATAAATTGAAGGTCGTGCGAGGTGGGGGAGGGGGGTGTTGGGGGCTTGGGGGGGGGGGGGGGGGGAGGAAAAAGAGCCGGCAATTCGCATGGAGGGAAAAGTTATAACATTCTGTTCTTACATTCACGCTCACATGTTTTTAGGCAGTTTATAACATCAAAAGTCAAACTAAATAGACTTTTTTATTGAAAAAAAAAAATGAATTAGGACTAGAAAAGTGCCAGCGAATGACTCTTACAACTGTAAACAGTTGTTCAATTTGATGTGATTCTAGTTTTTTAGCTATCATAAAACATTATTGGAGCAAGGTGACTGATATTTCATATTAAAGCCTTTACAATTAAGATTCGAACAATTTCATATAGTTTTCAAAACAATTTGTGCAGTGTCGAAAAAACGGTTTGAACTTTTTCCTTTTTGTCTTAATTCGATCGAATAAAGCGAGCAAGCAGGCTTAAAATAGCCTATTTTAATGACTTGAAACCTTACAAAGCTTGATTTAAAATTTGCAAAATTAGTTTCAGTCGTATAAT
Organism: Symsagittifera roscoffensis; assembly: GCF_963678635.1. Classification (NCBI taxonomy): domain Eukaryota; kingdom Metazoa; phylum Xenacoelomorpha; order Acoela; family Convolutidae; genus Symsagittifera; species Symsagittifera roscoffensis. The sequence continues at coordinate 50,095,681 of NC_087068.1, read as the reverse complement.
TTTTTGAGTATTTTCGTGTCAATTAAAAAAAATCAAAAAATCAAAAAACTGCAAAAAAAAAAACTTTTTTTGAATTTTTTTCGTTTCTCTTGTCAGTTTTCTACATTAAAAAAAAAACGAAATTAATTTGAAAAACTTTTTGTTGTCGTTTCTTAAGACTGTGGTATGAATATTCTATGCTACTTGCACAGTAACCGGTTTGAGATATGTAAAAAGTCGGTGGATAGTCAAAAAGAGCGTCATAATTTTTTGTGTTTAGGTTGGGGAAGAAATTGGTAATGAAATGTGTTGGGGGAGAAATAGGTTGGGGGAGAAATAGGTTCTGGGAGAAATATGTTGGGGAGAAAAATAGGTTGGGGGAGAAATTTGTTGGGGAGAGAAATGGGTTGGGGGAGAAATAGGTTGGGGGAGAAATAGGTTGGGGGAGAAATAGGTTGGGGGAGAAATAGGTTGGGGGAGAAATAGGTTGGTGGAGAGTCGAAAGTAGCCTACAAAAGACTCAACAGCAATAAAGCATCTTTAACCTGCTTTCTTGGTTCTTTTCTAGTTTCTCACCCCCTTGTCATGAAGGTTACAAAAAAAACAACATAAAAGTGTTCATACGGCAATTCGGCTCTTTTTCCTCCCCCCCCCACCTGCAAATTTTTACATGTAAATTTGTTAACTACATTGTCCGATTGCTATGAAAATTTACATACAGACTAATAAGGCCACGACAAACATATTTGGTCTTCATACTCAACCTCGTAAAACCACTCGTTACACTAATAAATTGAAGGTCGTGCGAGGTGGGGGAGGGGGGTGTTGGGGGCTTGGGGGGGGGGAGGAAAAGAGCCGGCAATTCGCATGAGGGAAAAGTTATAACATTCTGTTCTTACATTCACGCTCACATGTTTTTAGGCAGTTTATAACATCAAAAGTCAAACTAAATAGACTTTTTTAATTGAAAAAAAAAAAATGATTTAGGACTAGAAAAGTGCCAGCGAATGACTCTTACAACTGTAAACATTTGTTCAATTTGATGTGATTCTAGTTTTCGCCCAAAAACTGGACCACAAGCAAATTTTTCAGAAGACCTAGGAAACATTTCTCATGATTCTATGTTCGGACACCCTGCTGCAAACGTGAGAAGTTATTGTCATTCGGGGAGCATGGACGGAGGTTCGAGACATATGTTGCTACCGAATTGATTCGCTGAAATGGACTCTTTTTGACTGAAGTTCCATGTATGTTTAGCTAGACCAGCATATTTGCTGATCATATACAGAACCAACGCGAAGAGGCCTTAAAATGGTCTGGTCCCAATAAATAGGGTCTTTTCGGTT